>NW_027206202.1:3144640-3347140 GCF_024711535.1 Dipodomys merriami | reverse complement strand
GGAGACGAATTCAAGGATCAAGATTCAAAGTCAGTGAGGGCAGGAAAGTCTATGAGTCTTTTATCTCCAGTTAACCACCCCAAACGTCGCAAGTGGAGCTGTGTCTCAAGTGGTAGCGTACAGGCTGTGCGTGAGGAAGCCAGGCAAGAAGTCAGGGTCTCGAGTTCAAGCTCCAACACTGGGACAATTTTTTTTAAAAGTATATCTTAGTAAATTCAGTAAGTATTCTGTGTTTATCTCTACATGTTGGAATAGTAGGGATGACAGAAGTCAAAGTTTTCATATAATTAGTTCTCATAATTAGTCAGAATTTAAGAGAAAAAGTTGAGTCATGTGACTCCCAAGCTTACACTTTCTGTCATCACACACAACTCTTTCTATCTCACCTCTAGCCTCGGTTCTCTGACCCTTCAGGGCTCCCATGGTCACCGTTTGGGGAAATAATATTAAATAGTATAAACGAACATTAAATACCCCATCCTGGAAACTACATCCTCCAAAATGGTGTGGAACTAACAAGCATTTCCCCGAGATGGTTTTACTCTCAGGAAACCAAAACCTTTTGACTATTCAGGCAGATTTGCATGTGATTCCAAGAGGGTACAATATGCAAACATTTGGCATCTTGATAAATCGGTTGCAAAAAATAAAAGTAAACATTACTCGAGTTCTTCACTCCCATTCCCAGGGAACATAAGGATCTCTTCCATAAAGAAATCATCACTAGTTCTATACCTTCCGAGACTGAGCCAGCCTTGGCTTTTGCTTGAACTAGTTAAATGTGGCTGGTGTGATAGGTTGCCAATTCTCAATGGAGGCTCTAAGAGGTCTTCAGATACTGGACTTTCTTTTGGAACTGCGTCCCTTTGTGAGAGTAAGTCCAAGGTGGCTTGCTAGAAGATGGAAAGCTACCTGAAACCACACTGCCTAATCTGGGCTGATGCCTTCTTTAGACCAGCCAGCCCCTACCTACTTGGCTATCTGACCATGGACTCTTGAGCAAGCCCAGCTGAAGGCAAATGAGCATGGCCAGTAATGCAACTGGACTCCAGCTCAGATCAGCAAAACTTCTAAGCAAACTCATAGACCCATGAGAAAAACAAAACACAACAGCAACAACAAAAACTAGCTGCTGTGAAAATCACTACGTTTTGAGACTGCTTGTTAGGCAGCAATAGCTAACAGATACAGTTCCAATCTCAGAACTGTAACAACTTTAAAAAAAGCGAGGAAGTGGTGCTGTGGCTCAAGTAGTAGAGTGCTAGCCTTGAGCTGAAGAGCTGAGGGACAGCGCCCAGGCCCAGAGTTCAGGCCCCACGACCAAAAGGGGAGTAACTCTTAGCTAATGTAAAAAATTCCTGAGTGATCATTCACCCAGGAAGGATACTTTACATTTACTTTAGTAATGAAAACATCCCTATTGAAACAACTCCATTTTTCTTTGTATATTCGGTTGCTATAGCAACCTGATACTTTTGTTCTCCACTCTGGTCCTCCTGATCAGATCCCTTTGCAGTTAGTCAACATTGATGTTGGAGCCTCGGTTGTTATGGTAACATGGGACCTTTTTTTTTTTTTTTTTTTTTTTAATGTATTCCATTGACATTGTTTTTGAGGAGACCTGAGATTTAGTTTTGTACTCCTCTGCAGGAACTTATGGTACAGAGTCAAAAAAAAAAAAACCAGCTTAGGGAAATGCACCTCTGGGGAGAAATTCTTCATTAAAGCCTCCTTCCAGAAAGCTCAGACGTTCTGGGCTTTTATGGATTTTTCTTATTTAAATGCCTCGCAGAATTTTTTGGTGAATTGCAAAGTATGTTTTAAAAAGTCCTAAAAGAGCCTGAATTGTTAATAGAAAACATGTGTAGCTGAATTGTCATTAATTATGCATGAAGCCCATAGGCCCTTCTGCATGGAGCTCTGTGTGCAACCGGGAGATGAAATTCTCGGTGAGGTGTGCAGACGGTGCATGTGAGCTAGAGCCCACCGTGGAGTGTGGGAGGGGCCAAGGAGAGAGGGGATGGGGCTTCCGGGAAGGATATACTAGAGGCTAAAGGAGGGGACAGAGAGCGCTGGCCGGAGGAGGAGTTTAAATCCAAAGCAGACTCCAGAGAGCAAAGAAAAGATCTCATTGTTCTGACGCTTGTCTTTTGCAAAAAGCTTTTGTTATATCTCAAATAGGAAGTCATGCCAACACAAGGGTACAAAATAGGACCCGTGTGTTTTATATGGAATACTGTTTGCTAATAAAAAAAAAAAAATCCGGATGCAATAGACTCACATCTTGCCCTAGGAAAATTGGAGGGTGTATTTGAAAAAAAAATCTTTGCACTAGTCACCCCACAAAGCCAGAAGTGGGACTCAGGTGTGAAGCTGTAGGGCACACCTGTGCAGAAACACACAGAAGCCAGTCAGAGGGTGGGGATGTGGGAAGCTGCTCACCCTCAGGACCATCTGTGGAGTGTGTCCTGAGGATGCTTCATTTGCTCAGCCCAACAGTGTGTCTGCTCTTGGCTCAACCACGCGACCTAATCTCATTTGGAACATACGCCAGAAATCTCACGATCAAGGCCAATTGGAAATACATGACTTAGCCAAACGGCTCTCCTACTTTCTCTGGTAAAGATCCCCTTTCCTTTGCAGTCCTGGGGTTGTCGAAGGAGCTGAAGGTAGGGCTGTCAGCTAGGAAGACAGAATTGCTTAAGAAACTCCCAGCACCTAAAGGCGTGGGCTGGGGACACAGGGACCATTCACGTTCTGGCATGTGGCTTTGAGCAGATGCTTTGTTTTCTGGGCTTCTCTATCCTAAAGCTTTTCTAATTCATAGGACCCTTCTGACTCCGGAGCATCTAGAAGGCTAATGAGCTTGTGGTATCTGTGGTATGAGAGGTGGAGCGTCTGACATCAGACTTGTGGTCTCTTGAGTTCTGTGGTTGGAATGTGTATCTGTAGGATGGGTTCAGGAAGTTCTTTAGGCCACCCCTTCTCCAGCCTGACCTGGCAGACACCCCCCAAGAGTGGATCCGGAGTCCCTGCATGGATCTACCTGAGTACTTAGACTTGATCAGTATTAACCTGACTCTACCTTTGATGACGGGCAAGTCTCATTGCTAGCCCTCAGTCTGGAGCCTGATCAAGGATAGGAGATCAACAAAGGGTTGTTTGAAGGATGAACGGATACCGGGGTATTTTCCACTGGAATTTGATTCTACCAATTTAGGAATCCACTGGACATGTGGATACTTCATTCCCTAAAGTGGTCTGATGCAGTTTGCTCCTAATACTCTGTAGTCCTTTGAGGACATGATAGTAGTGGGGGAAAGATGGTCAAGGTAGAAAGGTAGCTGCAGATGGTGTTTCTTGAATACATTGCCTAATACATTTCTAAAAGGCACTTTCCTATGGCTCATGCACCCCAATAACTCATCCAGGCTAGCTTGTTTTTTTTTTTCATTAGGAATCAAAAGTACAAGACTGTGGATTACATCAGATATTTCTTCTTGTTAACTTGGAAAAGTTCTACTGATGTCTGGAAACACTTCCTCCTTTATATGTTGTACAGGATGCAGGCTGGTGGTATGGTTTGCAAAGACAGTAAGACATAACCAAGCCAAGCCAACTAACCTGCCCTTCCCCTCAGATACGCATTTGCTTGTGTGGCAAGAATGTTTGCAATTTCCTCTTCGCCGTTTTGAAAATCACCATGCACCAGGGTTCACCATACTCACCAGGCAGGTTGGCAGTTCTCCAAAGACTTCCTCTTGCTTCAGGCTGAGAGGCATGGTGATCACGAGCCATTCTCTCTGTAGTTTTCCTACCACCCCAATCTGTTATCTGCCCCTCTGTTTCTGGAAGTGTGATAGCACTCTAGCTTCATCCGTGTATACATTTTCTTCTTTGAAATAGCTTCCAATACTTTAAGCTTGCTTAGTCCTAACACCTGCTCCCTGTCCCCCACCACTTTCTGATAACTCTACCTGGTCACTTCCAGTCTTAGTACTTTACCCATCACTTTTATTCTCTAAGTGTGAATCCTTTCTCCATCAATGACAAATCGGAACCACAACAAACCCACCTTCAGACATTACCTCTAGGCCATTCCAGACTGGCTGATTTTATGGATCTACTTTGAATGCAACCAAGCTTGTTAGCAGTCTCGGTAGCCATGGAAGTGTCTGGACCCTACAGAAGCACTAGAACTTGTCACAGGGGAGTGAACAGAGGACAGACACCTGAGAGTGATGATAGCCGCATGGATTTGGTAGAGCGATGGGCATCCTGGTAAGAACACAGTATTGGGGACAATAGGGCCAAATCACCTGACTGATATTAAGTTGGGCTTGCTGCATCCGAAATACCACATTTGCATATGTTGTGGGGGGGTAGTGTCTTGGGGAGACATCAGGACTCTGAGGACAGCTCCAGTGGGGGGAGTGGGGTTGGGAGGAGCTATCCCAGATGTAGGCATTGAGTTAGAACAATTTGGGGTTCTTCCTCCTGGCTAGGTAAGACCTTGTCCTGTCCCTCTCCAAGTAAAGTGGCCTCATCTCTACGTTGAGAATAATCAACATATTCTACCAAAGATTTCCACAGGGATTCCATGGCGGGAAGATACCTCAATGATTGGCAGCTCTTTGGGCAAGAGGATGATGGGAAACACAGGGAGCCACTGTGTGCCCACGTTTATAAAGTAAGAAGCCTGGGTTCCTTAGAAGTTACTCAGAATGGTGAAGGGAGGGTCCGCCGCAGAGTTCACTCCAGGCAGGCTGCCACTCTGTGATTGTCTCCATCTACCTTCTTCTAAGTGCAGTGGCTTCAGGATCTTAGCAAGCTTATTCTTTTCCTGGGGATGCTTTTCTCCTGGTGGGGTAACTAGTTTCTGCTGCATAACAAAATGTCCCAAACGTGTTTCAATGCCCCGGACATAGAGTGTTTTAGAAGAGTACTGATTGGTTCTCGTGGGTTTTGTTGTTGCTTCCTCCCCTCCCTCCCCTGCCCTCCCTTCCTCTCCTCTTCCCTTTCCTTTCTCGTGCCCGTATGGGGGATTGAACTCAGGGCTTCATCCTCTCACTTGGCTTCTTTTGTGCTCAAAGTTGGTGCTCTACCATTTGAGCTACTTTTCCACTTCTCTTTGCTGGCTTATCAGAGGTAAGAGTCTCACAGGTGTGTCTTCCCAGGCTGGCTTGGAACCAAAATCCTCAAATCTCAGCCTCCTGAGTAGTAGCTAATAAGACAAGTGCCCAGCTCACTTGGCTTTTCCTTCTTGTCTTTCCATAGTCTTCTGAGCGTCCTCGGTGAACTCACTGCTCACTGGTCTGCTCCTGGCTGTGCAGGAACCTTAGCCCTCAGGAGGCTAGATAGGACTTCTTTCCATCGGTGGTATTAGAGTCCGGAGGGAAGCAGGTGCAGTTTCACTCGGGCATAGGTACAGACACACCTCCTTTTATTTGATTGCTCACTCTGGCTTAGCATGCATTGCCTTGATGAAGAACAAGCTCCCATTCAGGAAGGTGTAGACATAGATCACACACCCTTCGAGGAGCAGCAGCCAACCCCAAGGCAGATGACCAAGGTCACAGGAAATGGGAAGGATGAGGGCCTTGGAGCATCTGGGCATTGGTGAGCTCTCTGCCAGCTACGTTCATCACAGGAAGTAGGAAGGAAGAGGGCCTTGGAGCTCATAGCTCACAGCATCTGGGTAGGAGCGAGCTTTCTGCCAGCTACATTCAACTCTTGATGATCTTCACGAGACAGGCTGCTTGCCCACATCTACCATGTCACTTGGACTCTTCCTCTGCTTTGCTTTAGCTCTGAGCACTTACCACCACCTGACATGTTCTCCACCTATTTGCCTTTGTTTGCTTGCCTGTCTGTTTAGCACCCACACCAGCATCCAGAACTTCTCAGGGACTCTGGATATTGGTTGCATGCCTGGATTGCGTCCATTCATGTGCAATTTGTGTGGATTTGTAATTGAAGGCCTGTTTATTCCAAGCTCTACCAATAACTGTCAAAAAAAAAAATGAGTCACTGGAAGGGTAAGGATAAAGCCCAGGAAAAAATAACAGTTGACCATTTTCCTTGCAAAAATAGCTGTGCTTTAGTGATTTTTTTTTCCTTGACTCACATAGCCCAAATCCTACAAATGCGTATTTATTAGTTAGCACCAGCAGGTTTTGTGTGGCTTATTAGAAAGGACTGACTCCCCTGGTTTAGCAATGTGCCAAAGGATTGGGCTTAAGCGCTTTTAAAATTATTTTCAGCATTAAAAGGCGATATATCTGAGCCGTTGCATCTAATCTGGAATAGAGATTTTTCCCCCAGACCAGAAAAGATAAGACCTTAAAATCTTATGTAATATCAACCATTCGATTCTGTTTGAACCAATTCCACAAGATAGTTGACTTGGGTGGGGGTAGCTTTCCAGACAAATAGATTTGATGGAGAGAGAAAAAGTTAAAAAAAGAAAAGAACCCAATGGATGTTGTATTCCCCTTGAGAATTCCACAGCTGAGTGACTCACTAACAGGTCACAGTTGAGAACTCAAGCAATTATGCCAGAATGTGTTAATAATAAAATAGAGAAAGGACCGTGTGTGTCTTGTTGGCAAAGCGGCTGTGGGTACCAGAAAAAAAATAATAAAGTGATACAAAGACACGTGTTTGTAATGATCAGTAAGATGAAAAAAAGAGAGCTTTGCTCTTGGAAATCTGCTCCCAAATCCTTTTGGCAGTGACTAGGGCTATGAGTATCATTGCACCATTTCACTAGGTGACAGAGACAGGCAAATACGGTTACAGAAGTTGCTCTGAGCAGTCACCAGGGAAGCCTGAGACATAAGAAATGAACCAACTCCATAGGATGGATGGATGGATGGATGGATGGATGGATGGATGGATGGATGGATGGATGGGTGGATGGATGGATAGATGGATGGATGGATGGCTGGATGGATGGAATAAATAGGATGATCTAGACTTACACAAGTCCCAGGGAGCTCCTGGCAGGCATGCAAATTCACCAACTTAGCAAACGTATCCTTTGAGAACAAAGGGCTCTTTTGAAAATGGGCAGTCAAAGGGAAGGAAGGAGTGAGCCTATATTCTTCTGGACCCTTAGAAGCAAATACAACAGGGTGGGGGAGGGGGGCAAGACATATGTCTAGGAAAACATACCCTGCATGGTGCTCTTACTAATGATCAGGCACCCAGCTCTATGCCAGATGCTACTTCAACACCACAGGTACCTCGGACCCCATGTGGGGCTTTTCTGTCTCCCATGACACCAGCCAGCATCACAGCTGAGATTGGAGTCTGGATCTCTCTGACCCCAGAACCTCTCCTTGCTAAATGCAGGGGAGGAAAAAAAATCCCATTAAGGAAGCCATTAAGGAAACCTTTTGGAGAGGGGTTAGTATGTTCAGCTCTGTAGCCTGTCAGTATTCTAGACTCTTCTCTCCGACACCCATCATAGAGGATTCTCATGGGAAGAAACCAATCACCACCTTGATGTGCTTTCTGAGCAAAAACGTGTCAGACAGGTTGTGAGGAACCAATATTATCATTATCTTTATTTAATCTTTCTCATTACTCTACCAAACAACAACAATAACAACAAACCAGCTCCTATTGCTAGTCTGGTTTTGAGTTTGAGAACTCTTAAGACAAAGAGGATTCAAATACCATGGAAGAAGAGAAATCTCAATTTCATTACCACACTGCTCTTAAAACGCTTTACCCCACAGAAGTTCTTCACCCCACCCAAACTCCTCATCCTGAGCTCCATCTTTGCCAGGAGGGCTCCGCCCACCAAAGCTAAGGCTGGATTTGACTCATCCGGGACAGCGTGCCCTCAGCCTTCTTTCCTTCCTCCCTTCTCCAACCCATACCTTCAGGAGCCATGCCATTACCATCATATACTTCGCTTCAGGAAACTCGAACCACAGAATGGAATGGCATCAGTCCCTACACGTGCACTGATCGACATCTTACTACGTAGTCACTTGTGGAACAAATGCATGAATGAAAACCTGGGAAGACCCAGAAGATAGACGGATCTGAGAGAGAAAAGTGTTAGGGACTTAAGTCTGTTGCTCCAGGATAGTCACCAAGATAATGGTGTTGGTTTATTAAGCTCCCCTCGTGTCCTAGGGAGGGCCATGTCTCTGAGGAGAAGTAAGACAGAGAAGGAAGGAACACAAATGCAAATGCAACCACAAGCAAGTCACAGATGTGGACAGTGGAAAACCAGCTCCATTGGGAAACTCTGGGAGTCATGATGGAGAATGTCTTAAGAGGTCCTGCTAACCATAGGCTGGGTATGTAGATATGTATGTATGTATGTATGTATGCATGTATGTATGTATGCAGGTATGCAGGTATGTATGTATGCAGGTATGTATGTATGTGTATGTATGTATATGTATGCAGGTATGTATGTCTTATAGTATGTATGTTTTTTGTGCTGATTCTGGGTCTTGAACTCAGGGCGTTGGCACTGTCCCTGAGCATTCTTGCTCAAGGCTAACACTGTACCACTGGAGCCACAGCTCTACTTTGAGCTTTTGTAGTAGTTTATTGGAGATAAGAGTCTCACAAACTTTCCTGCCTAGGCTGGCTTCAAATCCTCAGATCGCAGCTAGGATTCTAGGCATGAGCCACCAGTGCCCAGGGATGGGTATTTCTTTACCAGCATTCACTAGTCAATGGCTGCTCCTGGAGACATCGACTCTAAGGCCCTGCCTCTCTATCTTCTCCCTGAGCTCGGTAGGCTCCAGGAACCAGATCAACCACAAGCACAGAGCCACAAATGCTGGTGGATCTCCAGCTCCCCAGATGGCTGCCCTTGAGATGAGAGACCGTGGTTAGCTCAGTCGCATCTCTCTCAACGCTGTCAATGGGAGGGTGTCTGTGGAATCCAGCAATATTTACATTTGCCATGTACCACCTCAGCCCTCCAGAATCAAAATCTGATTGCAAAATAGCCCCAGGGAACACTCTGTGTGCTACCAGGCTACAAGAGTTTTTCACTCAATGGTCATGTCTTCGGAATCCCCAAGATACCAAGCACACTGTGACGTACTGAACCCTCAGTGATGGAATGAGCCTCAGGCTGGTCCCTAAAGGAGTTTGTGCTGGTTAGAAGGGCTTCAGATCCTGTGTAGTAAGTCTGCCCACTGACCAGCTACGGTGTCCTAGAAGGCCCACAATGGACAATGTACAGCTCAGCTCTGGCTATATAGCCCAGGGCTCTCTCTGAGCTGAGACTTTTAAGACAAGAACGGTTTACCAGGTCAAGAAATCAGAAGAACGGTCTGACAAAGAGGAAAATCGTGTGTATCACAACCTTGAGTCCAAGAAGGGAGCACTTAAAATTGCAAGCCATCAGTAGAGATAAAACAGCCCAGGGGTGTGGTTTTCCAAATGGAAAGGTAGGTAGCAGGTGACAGAGTCGGTATTTCATCGGCTCTTTATGGCCTCACTTCTATGGAGATGCACTGTGGGCAGCCAGAGCTGTCAATCACGTTTACATCCCTTTAAAATTCTCTCAGCTGTAACATGACTTACAGCCATTCTTCACAGTCATGTGTCCTGGGGTAGAGCGGGGAGGGGAGGGCGGGAGAAGGAGGTGAAGGAGAGAGCAAGCAAGACCATGATCATCATGGATCATCAATGCTTTATTGGTCCTTACTTCCTGTGCTTTTCATCATGTGCTTAAGGGAAATTTAACCTTTCCCTTCTCGCCCCCAAGAATTCCTTAACAAATAGAAGATTCAGACATAAGGGGTTTGTGTGTGCAGATTTCATTCTTATTAGTGATGTAAACTTGGGCAGATTACTAACCATAATTTCCTGTGTTCTCCTGGCAGACTTCAACCCCCCTTGAAGTGACCCATGGTCTTAGGACTTGTGTTGTCAAATTGAAAATATGTGTGTGTGTGTGTGTGTGTGTGTGTGTGTGTGTGTGTGTGTGTGTGTATTATTCAATTTCCACAGTTTGAGTATTTTCTATGATGGCTTTTTCTGTTGAGCTCTAATTTTCTTCCATTGTGACCTGGCAGATGCAGGGAGTCATTTTGATTTTGTTGAATTTGCAGAGATTTGCTTTGTGACCTAAAATATGGTCTATTTTGGAGAATGTTTCATGGGTTACCAAGAAGAATGTACACTGTAATACTACTGGGGTCCTGGAATATTCTGGAGATGGCTATAAGGTCTAGCTGCTCCATGCAGTTATTTAGCTCTGAGGTTTCTTTGCTAAGTTTTTGCCTGGATGATCTAGCCAAAGGTGAAAATTATGGGTTAAAGTCACCAATAATCAAAGTGTGTGTGTGTGTGTGTGTGTGTGTGTGTGTGTGTGTGTTTAGGCCAGCCCATATGGCCCTCAGTGGATGAATGGATCAAGAAAATGTGGTGTATATACACACAATGGAATTTTACTCAACTATAAGAAAGAATTATATTGTACCATTTGGAAAGACCTGGGGGGAATTATGCTAAGTGAAGTAAGGCAGATGCATGTTTGATTTCCTTTACATGTGGAAGCTAGATTTAGCTTAGAAACCTATGAGTGATAATGCACATGCATATAAATGTAGTAGCTGAAATACAGTAGATTCAAGGGAGATCTCAGTACATTTCCTTAGAAAGGCAAAGGCAAAGTTCAGCAAAATAAAACACTCATAAAGGGTGGGATAGGGTCAAGGGGAAGAGGTAGACAAATGAAGAGGAGAAGAGGGAGGGAATGCCATCAAGAATTAATGTATAAAATTAGTAAGAGTGCCATGCGCTGGTGGCTCACACCTGTAATCCTAGATACTCAGGAGGCTGAGATCTGAGGATCGCAGTTCAAAGCCAGCTCAGGCAGGAAAGTCTGTGGGACTCTTATTAATCCAATTAATCACCAGAAAACCAGAAGTGGAGCTGTGGCTCAAAGTGGTAAGAGCACTAGCCTTGAGTAAAAAAAAAAAACAGCTCAAGGACAGAGCCCAGGTTCTGAGATCAAGTCCCTGGACCAGGAAAAAAAAAATAGAAGATTGAGAGAAGGGGTGGATCAGGGAGAGATTGTTGAGAATGTTGAAGGTGGTGACATTAATCAAGATACAATGTTTTCACAAACTGTCTTGCTAAATGGCATCTCCTTTGTACAATGACTTCCTGATTATTTAATCAGTAAATAAATTCCACGGCTCTTTTTCTCCTCCACCCTGGAGCAACACACTGGTAGCTTCTTGTTGAACATCTGTTTTCCTGGGCTTCTACTTACCCACTTCCTGATGCAATCAATCTACCAAGGCAACTTTGTAGGACCAGAGGAATGGGGGGAAAGAGATGAAAGAGAATTATAGGATGCTCATTTGTCCAGTAGTTCCTATAAAGATGATGGAATCTCTGCCAGCATTTGAACTGTTGGCCTACTGCTCCTTGGCTTGGCTTTCTTTCTACTCTTCTGGTCAAGTCCCTGTGGGCTGCCTTCTTTAATGCTTGTTCCCCTGACCATTTCCTTCCTTCAGATGTGTGTAAGTGATTATTCCCTCTCTATTGGGCTGCACTTATCCAAGAGTAAAAGCCTTGATTTGTTTAATACCTCCCTGATATCTCTCCTCCACTCCTCACCTTGGCTATGAGCTTTCTATGAACTCAGGGATTTCTGCTTCTCGATTTCTAGGCCTTTGGACCTTCCCACCCTCTCCCATCCCCCCGGAATAGGGTCTTTGCAATCCTCTTCCTCTTATTTTTTCTTTCTGAAGCCAGCTCTCCAACTCTCATTCCCTTTGCCTGTGAGATTAGACTGAAAGAAATATTCAGTGTTTCCCACTCTGAAGAGCATTTCGCTCCCATCCTTCCTTGTCTCCTGAGATCTTCGCTCTGCCAAATCAAAGAAAGACTGGAATTAGGAATCCTTTCCTTCACTCCCTCGGAGTTCCTGGTTACTAAGGGCTTTGTAATATTCTCCACAGAGCTTCTCCTCAACTGTACTCCCAGACAGAATTCTGCTGCAAGGCTGGGTCTTATCAAGGGGAAAAGAAGCTTGGAGCAAGATCTAGAAAAGTGAGACTTGTCTTCTAACTCTTCCCTAGCAACTCTGAAATTTTGGGCAAATCCATTTAGCCCTTTCTGGATTCTTGACTGATCTCGTCTCTAAGGAGAGATTGCATATCCGGGATATTTAATCTCAGTGAGTGATGCTGAGACAAATTAGCACAGCACATGTGAAAGTCAGTTCACTAAGATTTCTTTGAAGAAATATTACACAAGTATCTATCCTATATTAGGCCTTGTGTAGGGACTTAGAGATCCAACAGTATATGGATGAGTAGTGAATAATATATACAATTAGTGAAATATATATATATATATGTATATATATACATATATATATATTTCACTAATTGTATATATATATGTATATATATATATATATACATATATATATATATCAGACACTGTTTTGATGAGTCCTACACTCTGGGTAGAGAGAAAAATAATATTGTTACCATTTCTCCCATGCTATTTGGACTACACATGGTGCTAGTTCATAAAAGTCCTCAACAGCTCTATGGATAATATAAATATTATAGACACTCAATTAGAAAAGTTGAATTAAAAGAGCTTACGAGACTTGCCCAAGGCCAACAGATAATAATAAATGCACAGATAAGATTTGGGTCAAGGTTGATCTGTCTCTATAACCAGTATTCTAGAACCCAAGTTGGTCTGTTTCTGAAGCCAGGAAGATGCTAGGCACCGGTGGCTTGTGTCTGTGCTACTAGCTCCTCATCTGGCTGAGATCTGGAGGGTTGCAGTTCAAAGCTATCCATCCTGGGCAGAAAAGTCTGGGAGATTTCATTTCCAAAACAAGCAGCAAATGGAATAGAATTGAAAACCCAGAAATGAACCTACAGACCTATAGCCATCTAATCTTCGATAAGGGAGCTAAAAAAATAGAATGGAAGAAAGACAGCCTCTTCAGTAAATGGTGCTGGCAAAATTGGTTGATCACTTGTAGAAAACTAAAGCTAGATCCTTATATATCACCCTGCAGCAAAATCAACTCCAAATGGATCAAAGACCTCGGAATCAAAGCAGACATTCTGAAAACATTACAGGATGGAATGGAAGAAACCCTAGGTCTCCTTGGCACAGGCTGAAATTTTCTTAATAGAGACCCAGAAACACAACAAATCAAAGAAAGGTTGGACAAATGGGATTGCATGAAGTTGCAGAGCTTCTGCATGGCAAAGGACATAGCTAGCAAGTTCAATAGAAAGCCCACGGATTGGGAGAAGATCTCCACTAGCCATACAACGGACAAGGGCCTCATATCTAAAATATACCTGGAACTCAAAAAATTAAATCCCCCAACAACAAATCTTCAAAGAAACAACTGCCCAATAAATAAGTGGGCTAAAGACTTAAAGAGAAACTTCTCTGAAGAGGAAAGACACATGAAGAAATTCTCAACCTCCCTAGCCATAAAAGAAATGCAAATCAAAACAGTACTGAGATACCACCTCAGCCCAGTTAGAATGGCTAGAATCAAGAACTCTAATAACAACAGATGCTGGAGGGGATGTGGACAGAAGGGAACTTTACTGCATTGTTGGTGGGAGTGTAAACTTGTTCAACCACTTTGGAAAGCAGTATGGAGGTTCCTCAAAAGACTCCATGTAGAGCTCCCCTGTGACCCAGCAATCATCCCACTTTGGGGCATTTACCCAAATGTTCACAAACAAGACCACACTAAAGCTACCAGCACAACTTTGTTTATTGCAGCATTATTTATCATAGCTAAGATACGGAAGCAACCCAGATGCTCCTCAGTAGATGAATGGATCAAGAAAATGTGGTATACATACACAATGGAATTCTATGCCTCCATCATAAAGAATGGCATTGCCCCATTTGTTAGGAAATGGAAAGACTTGGAAAAAATTATATTAAGTGAAGTAAGCCAGGCCCAAAGAAACATAGGTCCCATGGTTTCCCTTATTTGCAATATCTAGTATATGTCTGAGTCAAGCAGAAAAGGTCAGATAAGTTGATGTTAGGGAAATGAACCCTAAGATATGTATTCAAATGTTTTTTATCTTTCATGCGATTGTTTCTAACACATTTATAAGATTATTTCTTTGTTGCTTTGTATGTCCATCCCCCACGGTATAACTCCTGCTTTCACTGTATTTGATGTTGGTATATTTGTGGATGGGAAGGGGAAAAACAAATCGTTTAAATAGGGATACAGGTGGACCCATTGCAACAATGAGATGTACAAGTCGCTATGTCGAAAACGAACTTTACAACTTTGGTGTGGGAGGGGGGAGGAGGATTGGGTGGGAGGGTGAGAGGAGGATGGGAAAGGATGGGAAGGGGAAACAAAGGAGGAGGCCACAATGCTTGTCATTATCTTGCTCATGTAATTGTAACCCCTCTGTACAGAATTTTCACAATAAATAAAACAAGCAGCAAAAAGTCAGGCTAGAGGTGTGGCTCAAAAGTGAGTTAGAATGTCAGAGATAAGTGAGCAAAGCAAGCTGAGCCAAGGACAAGTCCCTGAGCTAAGAAAACATGAAATAAAATTAATAATAAGGAAATAAAGCAAATGAACAGGTGCTGCATAATTAGAGTAAGAAGTTCTGTAGGGTACCTCCAGAATGCTGTGGTTTGTGGCTGTGTGTAGGCCAGGAAGATAGCTTATTCCCATTAAAAGTATGGAACATAGAACTGTGGTTATGTTTTATTTGATCCTGCTTTCCTATGGTAGGGACAGAATCTATTTGAATAGCACTACTAGTGATCATTTAGAATCCCAAGTTCATGTGTCAGATACTGGCTTATGCACTTTGTTGAATCTTAAATCATAATGTTCTGTATTAATCGTAAAGACATTTATGAAAATTCTAGAGCTTATCCAAGAGGGTCTCCAAAGCCATAGAAATCCTTGATCTTATGTTCTCAAAAATCAATCACAATTTAAGGCTGTATTTAGAGACAACTCGGCACTGGAGAAGTGATTTGTAAGACAAGGAAAAGAAGGGGATATCTCCATAAGAAGGAATTAGAAAAATCTCAGAAAGGGGGCCATACTTGTGGGTTTTAAAGGACAAGCAGGAGTTTTCTAGTCATCCTAGGAGCTAACAGTTCGTGGGTGTTTAGTTGACAACTATTCCAAAATGGGCTATTTAGGTATTTTTTTACAACAGAATTAAAGCAAAAACAAAAACAGTTTGTTTCTGAAACAAATTAGGTGGAGGGCTCTCTCTTCATTTCTCTGTGGCCTGGGTCTTTGTCCATCTCTGCTCTACCCAAAAGTAGAGGGGAGAGATTCCTCCATCCGGACCCATCTTTTGTATTTTTGTAATTTTTTTTTTTTTTGGCCAGTTCTGGGGTTTGAACTCAGAGCCTAGGTGCTGACCTTGATCTTTCTTTGCTCAAGACTAGCGCTCTACCACTTAAACCACAGCTCCACTTTGGGGAGTTGGGGAGGGTTGTTTATTAGAGATAAGAGTTTTGCAGAGTTTTCTGCCCAGGCTGGCTTTGAACTGCAATCCTCAAATCTCAGCCTCCTGAGTAGTAGGATTACAGGTGTGAGCCACTGGTGCCCAGCTGTATTTATTTTATTATTATTATTATTAGGCAGACCTTGTCCATGGTGTTAGGTATGCAAAGAATTGAACTCTTGTGTTAACTGAAACTCCTGTGTTTAAGTGAAACTTCTCAGCATACCCAAAGGAGGTTGTAGCTGAAAGAGTACCTGATTTCAACCAGCTCAGGCACTAACCTCTGGTTTGCCAGGTCTAAGCTACATGTCCCTGGAGATTAGATAGATAGATAGATAGATAGATAGATAGATAGATAGATAGATAGATAGATAGATAGATAGATAGATAATAGATGATAGATACATAGATAGAAACATAGATACATAGATGATAGATAGACAGATAAATAGATAGATAGATACATACATACATACATACATAGATGATAGATACATAGATACATAGGTAGATACATAGATACATAGATGATAGATAGATAGATTAGATAGATAGATAGATAGATAGATAGATAGATAGATAGATAGATAGATAGATAGATAGATAGATAGATAGATAGATAGTGTTCTCAGTGTGCTCAGCCATAGACTGGATTAAGGAGAGGCATTGTTGTACCCATTACATGGAGCTGGTCTGGGGGCACACTTTTAGTTTCTCACTGTACTTGGACTTCCAATCAAGCATCACGTCTCTCTGGCTCTGTGTATGACCTCTCCCCACCCACTCTGTGCTTTATTTTCCAACATTATTTCCTACAAGTGCATGAGCAGGTACCATGTACACTTTTTTTTTCCTTTTTAATCATCTGGCTATTGCTCGAGTCACCCTTTTAAAAGCTCAGCACCACGGAGGATGAGATCTATGCTTTCGAAACACCTGGAAGGACATCTGGAATGACACTTAGTAAGTGCACAAGAAAGACTAGATAAATGGACTGCAGAAACCCACTCTCCTCAGTCTGTATTCCTTCCTGCCTCCTCACCCGTTAATCTCGGGTTGTGTCTTTCCTCCGTGCTATCCTATGTCGTTATTTACTGATATCCAGACTGTAAGCCTGCATTTATGAGCCCAGATGCAGCCCACCAGATAGTGCAGAATTACTTTTTTCAAAACCTGTGTGTGTGTGTGTGTGTGTGTGCACCTGCCGGTATAATGGCTTGAACCTCAAACCCGCTCTGTCCCTTAGCTTTTTCGCTCATGGCTGGCACACAGCTCCACTTCTTTCTTTTTGATGGTTCATTGGGGATGAGTCTCACGGGTTTTCTGTCTGGGTTGTCTTCCTACGGGGATCCTCAGATCTCAGCCTTCTCAGTAGCTGGGATTACAGGCATGAGCCACCAGCACCCAGCTTTTGTTGTTGTTGTTGTTTGGAACAAGCTGATGGGTTGCTCTGTAAACACTCTTAGGGTTCCATTTAATAAGAATACTGTGGCATTGCTTTTCAGAAGCCCTTCGAGGGGCTGTTGACAGGAACAGCAGGTGTGTGGCTGGCCACACAAAGGGGTGGCCTTGGAGAGGCTCTGATGTATTTACTCACAATGAATAGGGTTTCAATCATCTCGATGTGGTTAGCGCGAGTCTCAAGCTGTGCCACGAAGTAAATAATGAACCACCTGCCCACCAGGGGCCTTTCTCTTCCCGTGAATGGACAGGCTGGCATTGGGGTGGGGGTGGGGGTTGCAATTCTGAAGAAGTAAGGCTTCCAAATGGGAGCAAGGAGCACCAGGCATTTTCCTAAGCACCCATCAGCCCCGGGACCTGCCACGTCACCGCCATGTTTCCTTCTGTTTTACTTACCCAACCTTCTCTCCATGAGCAAGGCGGGCCTCTGACTGAAACCTCCAAGTTGCTCTCAGATCATATCTTCTCCCTCCTCTCACTCCCACTGTAGGTCAAACTAACAACAGCTCTTACTTGGAATATTGCCACGGCCTCTATTCCTGACACTCTCTCCCTACCATTCCACCCTGCTGCTGCCTTGACCCCCACTAAGGTCCCTATCGTAGCTAGTGATGGCCTCCAACCACAGAATCGTGTTGATCCCCACTGCATAGCTCATGGATCTTCTAGCTCTACTGGATCTTCCTGTCTCTCTTCAGCTGCAGTTATAGGTCCCCAGGGAGAGTGGCCTCCTGAGAGCCCTAGCCCTGCCTTCAGCCCTCTCCCTGCTGACTGCACGCTGGCCCTGTCATGGGTCTGCCACTTTGTGCCCTAAAACCATACAGTCTGTGCACCTGCTATGTTCCCTCTTCCCTTAGGGGACACACAGTGCTCTTTAGGTTCCCTAAAACTCCTTGTGAAAGTCCTCCCTCCTCCCTGGCTAGCTCCAGTGCCTGAATTGTAAGTGTTTTAGAGTTTGCTGTGCTTCAATTGCTCTTTGTGTCTATTCACTCTCTCTTCCATCAGAGCAAATGCCTATCTATCTGGGCTTATACATTACAACTACATGTGTGTGTGTGCATGCGTGTGCATTCACACACGTGCGCATGCTTATGCACACATGAGTCCTGGGCTTGAACTCAGGGCCTGTGCACTATCCCTGAGCTTCTTAGTTCAAGGGTAGTCTCTACCACTTGAGCCATGGGATCACTTCTGGCTTTTTGGTAGTTAATTGGTGATAAGAGTCTCACAGACTTTCCTGCCCAGTCAGGCTTTGAACCGCCATCCTCAGATCTCAGCCTCCTGACTAGCTAGGATGACAGGCGTGAGCCACCGAAGCCCCACGCTAAGGAAGAACTTTCACCATTCAAGAACAGCAGAGTGATCTGACACATTTTCTTAAGCACTGAGAGTAGGCAGAGAGACTTGATGGGGATAGCACAGAAAACAAGAGGCACGTGAACACGGCTACACCCATTTCTTCTTGTTCTCCAGTTCCTGAGGCAGTGTGGGGGACTCAGAGAATGCTGAGGAAAGCAGAGGAAAGCAGAGGTAAGCAGCCGGCATCCTCAGAAGGAAGCAGTCAGTGAGGCTTTGCCCACTTTGGAGTGGAGGAGAACATGGCACGCGTCAAGGTGGACTTTGCCACCTGCGACCTACGGCAGACATGGCTCAGTGTCTGACTTACACGGAGGAAGAATGTGCAGGGTTGCAGCGTGTGATGAGCTGCTGGTCCAGGCGCCTCCCAGCCCATGGCTGGCACTGCTCTACCATCATGTCGAGTGCCCGCCAGGCAGGGGATTCTCCTTGCCCTCCAGTGTTCTCAGGCAGCTTCCAGCCCCCAAGATAAAATGCTCCTGCTCTTTGAAATATTCATTGTTCAAAGCCTCCAATGGGCCTCTTTAACTGCGAGATTTCCTCTTCTCCCACTTTGCAAATTAGATCAGAGGGTTTTGTCTTTCTTTTTATTTACCTTAAATAGATTCCTAGCCAGGCACCAGTGGCTCCTCTCTGTACTCCTAGGTACTCAGAAGGCTGAGATCTGAGGATCGAAGACAGCTTGGGCAGAAAGCCTGTGACACTCTTATCTTCAGTTAAGCACCAAAATGCTAGTGTATCAGTCTCTAGCCAAAACAAAAGCTCAGGGATAATGACTAGGCCCTTGAGTGTAAGCCCCAGGACCAGCAACACACACACACACACACACACACACACACAAAAAACACACACACACACAACAGGCACACACATATACACAATCTTTCAGTAGTTGGACAAAGGAGTTATCTTTCTTCTTTCTTTCTTCCTTCCTTTCTTTCTTTCTTTCTTTCTACCTTCCTTTCTTTCTACCTTCCTTCCTTCCTTCCTTTCTTTCTTTCTTCCTTCCTTCCTTCCTTCCTTCCTTCCTTCCTTCCTTCCTTCCTTCCTTCCTTCCTTCCTTCCTTCCTTCCTTTCTTTTTTTCTCTTTTTGGTCAGTCCTGGTGCTTGAATACAGGGTCTGAGTGTTGTCCCGAAACTTTTCTAATCAATGTTAGAGTTCTACCACTCGAGCCACACCTCCACTTCTGGCTAGTTGCTGGTTAATTGGAGGTTTTTTTTTTTTTAATCTCATGGATTTTCCTGCTCTGAGCTGGCTTCAGACTGCTTTCCTCCAATTTCAGCTTCCTAAGTAGCAAGGATTACAGAAGCAAACCACTCACCACTCTATTACTGCTTCAGCACCTGTGGTGAGGATCACTACATTAGGGAATATTATAAATCAAATATAACAACGTAGCACGGACAATATAATGTCATTATGTAATATAATGTACTGTAATGTAATAAAAGGTAGTCATGGCTGTAGTGGTAGTAGGATAGTAAATCAGCAACTGCAGCAGCAGACAAGAAGGAGGAGGCAGGAGAAGAAGGAGGAAGAAGAGGAGGAGGAGAAAGTGGCAGTAATAACAGAATGGGTATGGTGGCTCATGCTTGTAATCTCAGCTACATAGGAGCAGAGATGGATGAATCAGAAAAAGGTTAGCAAGACCTTATTTTGTGGTATGGAACATGTTTGTAATTCCAACTATGTAGGCTTATGGTCTGAGATCAGCCTACTGAAAATCAAACTGACACCAGGGTAGAGCACTTGCCTAGCAAGCAATGAGGGTCTGAATTTGAACTCCAGTACTACCAAAAGTTTAAAAAAAATAACCTAATACTTGCTACCTCACCAGCTTAGAGTGAAAGTGAGTGAGTTTATCCACAGAACATACTTGGAACACGTCTTGAGGCCCAGTAAATGCTGAATGAAAGGTAGATAACAGGGAAGTGGTGCTGTGGCTTAAAGTGGTAGAGCGCTTGCCTTGAGCTGAAGAGCTCAGGCACAGTGCCCAGACCCAGAGTTCAAGCCCACAATTGACCAAATAAAAGTTAGATAACGCTCCTGATTGTCAGTTGCGTTATTGGCTCTTAGCTGTGGTAGTGTTTGTTGGTTGGTTGGTTTATTTTATGGCAGCTGGTTGAATATGGTAGTTGTTCGGGGGTTGTATTAGTAGTTAGTGTTAGTTAGTTGGTTGTGTTGGAGGTTAACCATCATGACTTAGCTGTGAGAGGTTGTGATGATCTGCGGTCACAAATGGATATAAACTGTTGTGTTTCTCCCCCTTTTTTTGTATAGCTTGATTGGTTTTCAGGGGATGCTTAGCTAAAGAGACAGCTCACAGTTTGTGATGATGAGTGTTGGTGTGTGGTGATGTTTGCTTGGTTGTCATGATGGCTGTAATAAGCTGAGATGTTGGATTGTTGTGCTTTGTGGCTGGCATCCAGTGGTGGTGGTTGTATGTAGTGTTTGGTTGGCTGCTTTGCCACAGCAATGGCTGCTTGGTTGTGGTTGGTTGATTAGTTTGTTGTGATCTTGGATGGTTGTTGTACTTGATAGATTGGGGCATTGGCTGACTGGTTGTGGTTATCAATAATGACTGGTTAACAATAAGGGCTGGCTGGTTATGGACTAGTGGGTACAAATCCTCCCCAAATGTGTCTATTTTAGATGTGTTGAATGACTAAACAAGGAAAGAGGTGAAAGTATGTGCTTGTGCATTAAAGAAGCTGTTTGCCAGGTGTTGGTAGCTCACGCTTATCATCCTACCTACTTAAAAAGCCGAGATCTGGGGATCACGGTTCTAAGCCAGCTGGGACAACAAAGTCTTTGAGACACTTATCTCCAGTTAACCACCAAAAAGCTGAGAATAGAGCTGTGGTTCAAGTAGTAGAAGTACCACCCTTGAGTGAAAAAGCTAAGGGACAGCACCAAGGTCCCAAGCTCAAGTCCTGATATTGGCACACACGTATAAAAGTTTCTTGCTGCAAACCATCACGTAGGATTTGGAGCTTTGGCCCATATGTGAAATCTCAGCTTGTTCTTATCTGCCTTTGGCATCTGTGCGAGTATTTCGTGTCCTGCTGGGAATACAAGATCCTCTTATTTTCCCTCCATTTTAGACACACTGGCTTGCCTTTCTATTTGAAGGTCTCTACCAATAATCTCTATCTTCAACGTGTTTAATTTCCATTGTGAAGCCATTGTACAAAGAAGTTACAATTCCGTAAGTCGGGTTATAAGGACAGTGTGTGTTGATCAATATCACCACGCTCATTAGCCTCCTCATTCTTCCCCCTCTCATCTTTACCCTCAAGCTACATTAACAATCACTATTTTTTATGGGCCAGGCAGGCTGTATTTTAGGTCAGACCATCCAGATTTTACCCTGCAGTTTCAGCAAAGTATATGTAGTCATTTTCTCCTGATGTTGAAATGGACAAAACCGAAGCTGAGTCATCTCTAAGAAAAGTCTTCCCAGAAGCCTGGCACTGGTGGCTCATGCCAGTAATCCTAGCTACTCAGGAGGCAGAGATCTGAGGATTGAAGCTCAAAGCCAGCCCGGACAGGAAAGTCCCAGGAGACTTTTTTTCTCCTATTAACCACCAAAAGCCGGAAGCGGAAGCATGGTGGTAGAGCACTAGCCTTGAACACAAAAGCTCCGGGACAGCATCCAGGTCCTGAGTTCAACCCCCAAGACTGGCCTATGCGCATACAAAAAGGACAAGGAGACTTGAAGAAGAGTAGAGAATAGAGGAAGTAGAGTAGATCTTTTTGTGTGATGAGTGTTTTCCTTCAGACTGTGCCAGGCAGTGTCCTGTGGGCATGCAGGGTCTTGGTCTTATTCGTTCCCGAGGAAGCTAGATATTTAGATCCTGGATCTACCCTTTCCAAACTCTTTTCAGCTACAATTTCTACAGCCACAAAATTAGCACAATGGAAGTATGGCATGGAAAACACACCATGGGTTTTGGAGTCAGTGAGTTTGAAGAGAAGACCCGACAGGAACATGCACGGGGCTATTCAGCTAGAACAAATGCAGATGGAGAAAATCCACTAGTACAGTCTTATTTTCTCTCTCTTCCTCTCCACCGCCCCCTCTCTTTATACTTCCTGGCCACCATCATGTGAGCAACTCCGTTCTATCACTTCCTTCCAGCATGGTGATCTGTTACTTTCTTCCACCACCAGCCCAGAAAGAAACAGTGCCAAGTGACCATGGAATGAAACCTCTGAACTCTTTCAGTTAAACATTTTCTTTAATTAGCATGCATTAATATTACCGGTGGCAGGGAGGGGTTGCTGGTTCTGGTTGTTCATGCCTGTAATCCTAGCCGCTCAGGAGGCTGAGATCTGAGGATCGTGGTTCAAAGCCAGCCCAGGCAGGAAAGTCCATGAGACTCTTATTTCCAATAAACTATTCAGAAAAAGCTGGGAGTGGTGCTGTGGCTCAAAAACTGGTAGACGGCTAGCCTTGAGCCTGAGAAGCTCAGGGACAGTGCCCAGGCCCTGAGTTCAAGCCCCAGGACTAGTAATAATTAATTAATTAGTTAATTAATAATACCAGGGAGACTCACTGTGATAATTCCATAGATACATAAACAGGATAGTTTGAACAAGTTTACTCCCTTTATGATATTGCCATGCTCTCCTCTCTTCCTCCCTTTTTCTAAACAGTGTTTGTTTTTTTGGGGGGGGAGTTGCTTTAGGTAGTTTCCCTCAGGTATTCTGTCAGAGTAAAGCAAAACTTGCTGACACACACTTCTCAACCTTTGCACTGTAAAACTGTAGATAAGTCCCCTACCTTCTCCTCTCTGAGCTCCAACTTTCCAGGGACAAATAGCACTATGCATTGGTAGGATAATATGAACCCTGTAAGAAAATGCATAGAAAATAGGTGTCAAACGTAGCAGGCTCGTAATCAGCACGATGTTTTCACTTCCATCACAACTTCTTACTCTGTCACATTTTGAGCCTGCTCAAAGGATGTAAAAATGGTGGAAGTGTCAGATCCATGGAAGGAAGTTAATAAGCATCAGCTCCTTGTCCCCATTATATTATAGGTAACTTTGAGGGGGAAAAAAGATCGTGACTCTGACTCAGATTAGTTGAACCATTTCTCCAAGGTTGTGCCCAAGAGCCACAATCAGCACGGCAGTGGGACTCACATCGTCTGCCTGCCATGGAGTAATTCTCCTTGAAGATAAGAGTGTGGAAGAAGTCCCACAAAACCCCCCAGTGTTGGGATGATGTGTCTGGTCTTCATCATCCATCCTCCGGAACTCATTCATCATTCCGAGCCCTTCGTGGAAGACCATTCGTTCTTTCATCCCACGGAGAAATGTGGAAGGGGTTAGATCCAATTACTCAAGAATGGAGGAGACCCAGAAACGCTGAGCCGGTAAAAGCAAGTCGATCGAGCACGGTGACTTGCAAGTCATCCACTGCCAAACAGCAGCCCTGGCCCTGGGAACCTCAGGGGGCCGTGGCGGAGATGTGTAGCAGCTCTGCAAAGGGCAGGCGATCATAAATAGTAATAAGAGATTTTTAATTTGGAGATGCTGAGCCTCCAAGCAACCACAAAGAGAATCAGTAAAACTGAGTTATAGGAAAGGATGGCACCATGCCAGAGAAAGAAGGAAGGATGCTGTGCCACCCGGTGGGGGTGTAGGGGGGGGCAAAAGCACATGGAGATACTTCCAATGAGCCTGCAGTGAAGAGATGTGGAGCACACTGACCTCTTGGTCGTGGAATGGATTCTCAGTTTACTAGACGAGGTCGGAAAGTCAGCACAGGAGGCCACTCAGCAAATCGTCAGCATTACCCTTGAGAATTCCTCCAATTTCCCATAAAACAGGCAATGAGATTTTAGGTGTACAACCCTGGAAGGCTTTGTTTGTTTGTTTGTTTGTTTTCTAGGTAGATAAGAATAAGACAAGGAACCAGGTGCTGGTGGCTCACCCTTGTGATCCTAGCTACTCAAAGGTGTCTGAGATTTGAGGATCATGGTTCACAGCCAGCCCAGGCAGGAAAGTCCATGAGACTCATATCCAGTAAAAAGCCAGAAGTGGAGCTGTGGCTCAAGTAGTAGAAATCCAGTCGTGAATGAAAAAAAGTCAAGTGAGAGTGTAAAAACCTGAGTGTAAAGACCCAGGGTTTGTGCACACACACACACACACACACACACACACACACACACACACACACACACACACACACACACACACACACACACAAATGAGAGAGAGAGAGAGAAAGAAAAAAAGATAGATGGATAAAAGGAAGGAAAGAAAAAAGAAGGAAGGAAGCAAGCAAGGAAGGAAAAAGTAAAAGAAAGGAAAGGAAAAAAGAGGCAGAAGCAGATGACTGGACATTCAGATGACTGGATTAGCCGTTCTGCCTTCAAGATAACTAACCAATTTTTAATTTTAAAAAAAGGTGGATGTAGATTCAGAATTGGAGATTTGTCTTTGTCTATAATTTTCCTTGATCTATAATATTACTCGTCCTCTATAGCTTTTAGTACTTGTTATCAGGTGTGTAGCTGGACAAGTGAATCCTATTTATTAATCCGTATAACAAATTAATATATTGGGAACATCTAGCAGAGGGCATGGCGTATAGTACATACTAAATTGGATATAATCTCACCCAATCAGATTCACCTGTACACTGATTTGTTTGTGTGCACGCGTGTATGTGCATGCATGCATGCTGGTCACAGAGCTTGAACTCAGAGCCAGGGTACTGTCTCTGAATTTAGTTGCTCAAGGCTACCACTCTACCCCTTGAACTACAGCTCCACTTCTGGCTTTTTGGTGGTTAGTTGGACATAAGAGTCTCTTGGATTTTCCTGCCCTAGATGGTTTTTAAACTGTGATCATCAGATCTCAGTTTCCTGAGTAGCTAGGATTACAAGCATGAGCCTTGGGCATCTGGTACACTGTTTTATTTAAAGTAGGAGAGAAGAGCTTGGCCATTGTCCTGAGATATTGTTTGTTAAGGAATTGCCTGTGTTGTCTCCACACTCACTGGTTTTGTGACACCTACAAAACACAGCCATCCGTAACACTGGGTTCGTGATGCCCAGTCTTCCTCGTTCCTCTAGTTCTAGAGAGTAAACTGAGGCAGGACAGTACTTGTGCCACAAGTGGAGATACAGAAGACATCGCTTCCAGGGAAGCCAAAAATAGAACAGCCAAGGCCGTCAGAGGCGGAGAAGAGATTGACAAAGTTCCTACTCTGTGCCAAAGCTTTCCCCTAAAAGGAATTCAAACCAAGGATTCTCAAGAGGAGAATGATTCAGGAAGCAGAGATTTGAAAACTCGATTTTGTCTGGGACAGAAAGATAGCTTACATTCCACTGGAGCTCCAGTGTGTATGAGTAAATGGAGATCACGGAAAGGGTGACAGAGCATGCTTCCCTGAGTGATTCGTTGTATGTAGGGCTTGAACTCAGGGCCTGGGTGCTGTTCCTGAGCTTTTTTGCTAAAGGCTAGCACTCTACGACTCCAAGCCACAACTCCACTCTGGTTTTTCTGATAGTTCATTGGAGATAAGAGTCTCAGAGACTTTCCTGCCCAGGCTGGCTTTGAACCACCATCCTCAGATCTCAGCCTCATTAGTAGCTAGGAGCTACTCAGGCACAAAAAGAAAAGAAAAGAAAGAAAGAAATCCAGTATGGACTGAACTCCTCTTCAGTTATGAGAAAAGCATTACCTACCCATCCATTATGTACCCATCTATTTAATCAGCATATTTCAAGGGCCAATGAATGATATGCCACGGACTGGGAAGAGAGCAGTGAACAGAACACATAAAGAATCTTACACTCTAGCATGGGAAGACCATAGTAAATGCACAAGCAATGCCGGTAATTTTTGAAAGAACAAGCTGAGTGAAGGATGGTGGAATCGGTCAGTTTCAGTTGAGAGAAGCAAAAAGTACAGAAACTTCAGAAAGACCAATGGCAATTTGGGGAAGGGCTTTCCTTTCCCTCAGATCAGCCACTTTTCTCAATAGAGTGGTCCCTGGAATGATGTATTCTTTCCAGTGTTTCCTAAGAAAAAGATGCGATGAATCCAGGCATCGTGGCTCACACCTGTCATCCTAGTTACTCAGGAGGCTGAGATCTGAGGATCATGATTTGAAGCCAGCCCAGGCAGGAAAGTCCATGAGACCCTTATCTCCAACAGACTACTCAGAAAAAGAACTGTGGCTCAAGTGGTAGAGCACTAGCCTGAAGCACAAAGAGGTACAGGCACTGGCAAAAAAAAAAAAAAAAGATGTGCTTATTCAGCTTGACAATTCTCCTATAATCACAGAGCAGGGGTGAATTTGAGGGGGAAATTCTGCATAGACCCATAGTCACCAGTGCTATGCAGGATTCTCTCCGAACCCCAGAATCCATGGTCATAAATAAACAGGTACCTTCTCAGCTCTCCAACGCTTCTACAAATGGCCCACTTACTTGCCTTAAATAGGGCATCAGGATTTACCCAGGTATGTCTGAGTCACTTATGCCCACCTTCCCTTACAACCTTGCTCCAAATGCATCGAGTGGCAGTCCAATAATGAGAAAACTCTCCCAATCTGATTTATGAACATTGTCATTTTTTTTTGCATGCCTTGTCAATTCCCCCCCAGCTGAACTGGAACACATCGGTATGCCCCGTCAGAGCAATTTCCCTGCACTACTACTTGGCGTCATAAACAGCTTCCATCCTGCCCCTCGTTCCTTCACTAGTATACACAGCGTGAGTCGATCGCGTGATCTCCCGAGATCCTCTGACCAGTGCCAGTGTTCTGACAAGGAAGTTAAGAGAAGGCTTCACAGCTCCACTCTGCAGAGGTGGCAGGATGGCTGCCCAGCACCGCCAGGGCGCACAGGTTGGAAATGAGAGAGAGAGAGAGCCACTGGCATTACAGTTGTCCCCAGCTCTGTGAATGCCGCCACCACCTGCCAGCTACTGAAAGCTCAGAGCCTGCGAGTCACCATGACCATCTTACTTCTATCCAGGTTGTCCTTGATTATTCCAGTTTGTGTCTCCAACCCATTCCCTTCCCCTTCCTCCTCTCCTCTACACACACCCCTCCAGTCCAAGCTCATCTCTTCCCACTCACATACTCTCCAGCTTCCCACCTCTCCCTTGTCTACCATCTCCCATCCATCCCCACCCAGGAGCTTAGGGGGGAGTCCACTCTGCTTCACTTCATCCCTTTACTTAAATGGCTTCCTGGCACAAAATCCACACTCCTATGCCCAACTCTCTCTGGCTTTCTGTGACACCCATCTTCCTTGCTATGATTCTCTAGCCAGTTGACCCTGCGTTATGTTGTGGAACCAAGACCCAAATACATGTTACCCTTCTACCTTCTCTGTCTTGCCTTGGGATTCATTTGTGCTTCCTTTAGACTCAGCTACCTAATTGACCATCCCAGACTGCCTTGTCTCCATGCCTCTTCCCTTGGAAGTGTGTTCGCATGCTTTCCTGATCCAGTGGCTCAAGCCTGTCATCCTAGCCAGGCAGGAGGCTGAGATCTGAGGATCGCCATTCAAAGCCAGCCTGAGTAGGAAAGTCCATCAGACTCTTAAGTAACTCTAATGAATCACAAAAAAAATCCAAAAGTGGAGCTGTGGACCCAGTAATAGATTGCAAGTCTTGAGCATGAAAAACTCAGGGACGGTGAGTTCAAACACCAGAACAGGCACCAAAAAAGAAAAAGTACTTGGAAATTAAAAGCCCCTAAAAAATGGACAAAATGGAACATTAAGCTGGTTATGTGTATCAGAATGTTCCTCATCTTAGGTGCAATTATCCAGTACGTGTTCCTGATATATTTCACACATATGTATAGAATGAATCTCTGAATGAAAGGTCCCTGATCGGTGCTTGATCAATGGATGAAGGATGAATAGATGGGAAGGAGCTATATGCCTTTGATTTTGGGTGTCATTGATTTTTCTTTCTTCTCCTCTTCCCCTTCAACTTTTCATACTGGAGCAACCAAACTTATAATCCTTTGGTAATGCCCTTACCTCCAATTCTCTTTTCTAGCATCCTATCTCCTCGAATAGCTTTATTTCAGAGTTATAAATCTTCCTCTTTTGGGGGAGAAGGGGTGGTTAATCAGTTCTCTTCTTCCAAGGATACAAGAAAAAAGAATTAAAAAAAATAGTATATAACACCAAAGCATAAAGCTCCTGCAAGCACTCTCGATTTACAGACACAAGAATGTATTTCAGTCGGGGTTTGGAGGGTCAATACAACACGCATTAGTCCTAAAACTGGCACAGGGCACTTGAAAGGCACAAATCACAGAGAAACCTGGTCTCTGTCAATCCCCTTAGCTCGGCACAGCAGGGACTCTTTCTTTCTGTCTAGTAGGCCTATAGGGTGTTTGGTGCCATCACTACCCAGCATCTCTATTCCAGATAGTTCCTCCCCACTGTGATGCTGGTGATTAGCCCTGCAGGCTCTGTAAGGCTGGCCTGTGAATTCTTGGCTGGGCTGTAGGGAGAAGCCTCTGGCATTCTTGTTGGCACTAGAATCTCTTTTCTCTTCCCCTCCTCCCCTCCTTCTCTCTCTTCCTCCCTGCCTGTCTCCTTCCTTCCCTTTTCCCCAGGTGTTGCCTTTTTCCTCCTATCTACACTCTTACCCAAGAACAATTCAAGCAAATAAAATGTTATTCCCCAAATTGCTATTCCTGGGGCAAGCATGAACCTCATTACCCGCCCCCCCCCCCGTTCACAATATGCAAAGGTCAAAAACAGTTACATCTCCCTCCTTCCCTCCCTCCCTTCCTCTCTCTCTCTCTCTCTCTGATTCTGGGGCGCCCTGCCACCTCTCCTGGGTAACATCAGACGATTAACTCCTCCCTCTCGCTTCCAGTAGCTCTGCTCCTGTTCTTTCTTGAGTTTCAGAGCAGAGAGAGGAAAAACGGACGTTTTATTTAGCACTTACTAAGTGTCAGGTTCTATCTATAGCATTGATGTAAAATAACACAGTAGGAGTTTCCATTTTCAGGCTGGGACTAGAACTCAGTCATCCTGAACATCTGCTTAGCAAGCATGATAACCAGGATTCAATTCCCAATACGGCATAAACAAACACATCAATGAGGTGTTTTTTTTAAAAAAAATTTTTGTGTATTCACCTAGCAAAAGGGGTTTCTGGTTAGTGGCCAAGGGGTAGAAAAGTTTCCTCAACAGAGTGACTCAGAAAAGCCCACGTTGATAGAGGCTCTAACATCTTAGACATTGGGTTTCTAAGATTGCTCTGGGTAAAAATACCATGCAGAAGTAGAAATAACGTAGAGGATCATGAGTGGGAACATTTTCTTATGAGGAAAGTCTGGTGCGCTGACATCATTTTAGCTACATTCCATTGCCCACAACACCCTCATGTGAACCTATACAGTCATTGAATTCAACTACAGGGGCCCCCGAGAAATGAGATCTAACTATAGATCCAGGAGAAAGAGGAGACAGGCTGTGAATGAAGAGCAGATACCTCACTCTGCCAATTAGGGCTGATCACTTATCCCCTCCCCCCCCCATCCCCCCCTCTCCCCCACCCCCGGTCCCCTGGAGCTAGGGCTTGAACTCAGAGCCTGAGCATTGTCTCTTCACTTTTTAGCTCCTGTCACTTGCCACAGCTCCCCTTCTGGTCTTTTGTGTACTCATCCAGCTGCAACCAACCATCTGGTTAGAGAAGAGGCTATGGAGAAGTATGGCAGCTAGCTCCTACCTTTATGGGAGAATCCTTAACAATAGCAGTGAATAAAGACCCAGGGGAGCTCAGTGACCCACTGTAGATCTGAGAGCATGAAGGAGCAAGGGAAAAGCAACATTAAACGCTGCTTCTTCTGAGCTGGTCCTTACGCACAGGTGATGAGCGGGAAAGAGTCCATGGGAACTCCTCCACTTAGCCTGTCTGGATTCGATTTCCTTCCTTACCCCTTTCAGAACAGATCAGCACAGTCTGAGAAGTCGAGCAAAGCCTGGTCTTCCATGGACCTGCTCTTCCGTGGCCTTGCTCACCACGCCAGCCTGTGACAGTCTTTGGCATCCTGCTCTCTGACTGTGTAACTCAGATTTAGCTTCCTCCATACTTTTTTTTTTTTTTTTAGCAAGCTCAGTCACTCTTAATTCTCCCTCTGGGCTTCACTGTTCCAAAATCAACCCAGGTCTCTAATCATCCTTCATCACACCCTTGCGAGAAAAAGAAAGGCTTAGTGTTAGGAATCAGACAATTCTGGCTCAAATTCCAGGCTGATGACATATCATTTGGGTAATTTGGTTTGGGTTGTTCCCTGAGCATAACTCTTCAAAAATATTATTATTAAGGTATTGTACAGAGGAGTTATCATTTCATAAGTCAGCACATTTCTTTCTCCTTTTTTTTGGGGGGGGACAATGTCGCCCCTTCCCCCAATGAGCTTAACTTTTTCCTTGCCAAAAAAAAAAAAAAGTAAGGAGATATGAGTGAATGAGGTTAACCAGGAACTTTCTCCCCAGAATCAGGATGTAAAGGCATTGTTGGTAGGTGCAGAAATCAACTGGTAACAAAGCTATATGATAAGGTAAAGCGTGACAGCATTTTAACCCTAATCCTCCCTTTTTCCCTTGCTGGGTCGGGTCTTCTGGAATCTTGCTAGCTAGGGAACAGTGGATGAGGCACTGAACTTTTAGATATTCCTGTTTCTTAATTTAAAATGGAGAGATAGCAGGACTTTCCATGCCAGAGGATGATTGTGAAGATTACATAGGTTTATTCCTGTAAATCTCTTGACACATCATGAGGTCTTAATCAATATTAACACTGAGCATTTGTTGGCCTAAGTTTTAGGTATTATCAAGGATCTCCAAATCGATTCTTGTGAATTCCCCATTATCAGTGATTATATCTATAGTTCCTCTTGATCTTTATATTCTAGGCGAATCCTAGCATAGAGTCCCTGGTGTGTTGGGACCAGTAAAAAATTGCTTTGCAAATGAATGGCTACACATGTGTTAGATGATGGGTGTTAGTGGCCAAAAGATCCTGGTCTTGAGTGTTAAGAATTCTGTCCCATTCACACGGGCCCACCATCTCACGCTCATCATTCTAACTACTCAGGAGGCTGAGACCTGTGGATCATGGTTTGAAGCTAGCCCAGGCAGAAAAAAAAAGTCCATTCAATTTTGGTCTCTTATTAATCACCACCATAAAGCAGGAAGTGGAGTTGTGGCTCAAATGATAAAGCAACTACTAGTCTTTGAGCAAAATCAAACGTTTAAGGACAGCGCTCAGGCCCTGAGTTCGAACCCCAGGACAGGTAGCAATAACAAAAATATCAGAAAAGAATCCTGCCTCCCCGCTCCATCCCCAACCACAGCCCATCCCAGAGACACAGAATACAAAAGGACTACGCAGACATCCGCACACGGAGGATGGAATTAAGAGCAGGAGGAACACAGGAAGGGCACGGCCGCAAATGACGGCTGGAGAGGGAAGAAGGCCACGCTGCTTCCGTGAGCTTTCCTGCAGCATGCACGCACGATGATTTACTCCGGCAAATTACCAACTGTAAAATATTTACAGCTAATTCCCTCTACCTTCCAGGGTGGCAGCGGCAAAGGGGAGGAGGAGGCAGGTTGTTCTGGCAGTAAATGCAGGATGCAATTTCCATCTCGGTGGCCCTATTTCCTACAAGCAACCCCAGGCGACAGCGTCATTTATAGCCTCGGCACACGCAATCTTTTCTGCATGCGTGTGAGTCTCGATTACAGGCAGTTGAGGTTTGTGTGCGAGGCATTATGCATTTATGAGCCAGAGCTAACATTTACTAGTGCTAGTGATTCGTCTAGAGGTGGAGGGAGAGAAGAGTGGGAGCCACCAGGCCCCTGGCTTGTTCCCAGACAGGATATCGGGGATCCAGGGTGGAATGGGGAACAGTGGCATAGCAGGGGGGTGGGGTAGGGGAGACAGATGCTCTGTGAGTCTGGAGACACCTGCCTTCCAGATGTGGACATGTGATTCAGGGGACCAGAAAGTCAGGGAGCAGCCCTTGGACTTTTCTCATCTCTATACCTGCTCCAGAGGTGAACTTCTCTGCATGGGTCACAAAGAAGAAACACAGATGTGAGATGCCACAGAACCCTGTGACTGTCACCAGGAAATAAGTAAGGCTCCCGCCATTGGTGGCTCTGCAGCCGCCAGAGTCCGTTAACAAAATCCCAGTGCAACAAGGAAAGCATAGAATGTCTCATCGTTGTTGACTTCTTCATTCTACAGAAGAATAAATAGAGCCTGCTGCTGTTTTTCAAAGACAACAATCTCTCTCTCTCTCTCTCTCTATATATATATATATATATAATTATATTATATTATAGATGGCATATGATTGCTATACACACAAAAGAATAAGAGAACATTCGCAGGAGGCATGCTTTTCTCTTCAGGCTACATTCCCGCTGTTGGAGCCTTTTTTTTGCTGTCTCCTGGGTGGGTGATGTGACTAGCTTGAGTCAACCAATTCAAAATGATACTCATGCCAGTCAGGGCATTTTTGTTGCCAACAGGAGTGTTCTTTAGAATGCTCATACTCTTCCTGGCCTTCTCCCTCTTCACCCTCACACCCATCGCTCTGGTACCACACTGAGCAATCGAAGTCTGAGACATATGTAATGACATAGGAGATTTTAGTATATTGTCATGCATGCATGTGTGTGTGTGTGTGTGTGTGTGTGTGTGTGTGTGTGTGTGTGTGTGTGTGTGTGTGTGTGTGTATGAGTGTGTGTGTCTGTTTTCCAGGGAAGATATGAGAGGAGGAGGGCTTTGGGTCAGGCACGCTGGGAACAGAGGTTGGATCTAATCAGTGGACGGGAAGAGAGAGGACTGTGAGAAGTTGGAGCTTCCTGTGGAACAAGTATGGGGCATAACCAAGCTGGGTGCATTATAGAAATGTCAAGGAATGTGGGAGAAAGTGTCAGGATTGTGACCAGCACACAGAGAGTTTATTGAACTCTGGGGAGGGGCTTATACTGAATCTTGCCAGCAGACCCTTCATGGAGTTTTGCCCCTCTCCTTTTTTTAGTTTCAAAATTTATTAAAGTAGCCGTACACAGGGGCTTCAACTCAACATATCAATTTATGTATATGATGCCTCTTGATCAGTGTCACCCTTTCTGCCATTCCCTCCCCCCATCTATATTCCAACACCACCCATCTTCTCAAGTTCCTTGGCTCCATTTTCAGATGTGTACATCAACTATTAGGGCTGTATCTGCCCACCCTTCCTCTCTTCCTTTGTCTGAACCCCCTCTTGTTGGTCTCCCCATCTCCCTGACAACACGTTTTCGCTTTCTGCTATTCGTTAAGTTAAACTGTGAGCCCGTTGTGAAACTCCCTTCTCGTTCCGAAAAGTCGCACCACCAGACCATGTTCCTTTCCATCTTTCTATTTTCACACCGCTCTATTTTCAAAGCTCGGAGCTCACGTGAAGCTCCAACCTGTTTCAGGTTCTGCTAGGGGCAGGCATGCCTGGCACCAACATGTAATGGCATCTGGAAAAGGCAGGGGGTTAATCCGATCCAACCACGCCAGCTTCTCCTATGAGTCTATTCTGGTGCTTTCCCCCACTGAGTCTGCAAGACGAGAAAATACACGCGAGCCATGTAAGGTCAAGGATGGAAACAGTGCTAACCACAGGCAGTGGAGACCAGACCAGAGTGGGAGGGGGGGGAGGGCGCAGAGTGCAGGTCCTTACCACCTGGGGAAAACAGACCATGTGCACCAACTGGACATATATCCCGTCCCTGGTCACATTCGAAGCCAGTAAGGCTCAACAGAGGCACATATATCAAATGGGTCTTCATCTGGCATGTCATCATGGACAGTGATTTGCATATGTGTGTTAAAAACTAATGCAGGAGCTCTCATGATTCAGGAATTCAACTTCCTTATGGCTGCATTAAGGAAATTCTCAAACAAGTATGAAAAGAGACCAGTGTAAGGTCACTCTCCTCAGACTTTTTTTTTTGGGGTCCGGTCGTGGGGCCTGAACTCTGGGCCTGGGCGCTGTCCCTCAGCTCTTCAGCTCAAGGCTAGCACTCTACCACCTGAGCCACAGCACCACTTCCACTTCTGGCTTTTTTCTTTTTGCTTATGTGGTGCTGAGGAATCGAACCCAGGGCCTCAGGCATGCAAGGCAAGCACTCTACCACTGAGCCACCTTCCCAGCCCCTGTCTGTCCATCAATTATGGAATACTATGTCCTCTTGTTTTTCAAGTATTGCGTGGTATGTATTTATTTGGTCATAAAAACAGAGAGCTATTCGCTTAGTTATTTATTCCTCTGTGTCTGTGTATCCATCTCTTAGGGAATAATAAGATATCCCCTTGTCTTTCAAGGAATTGGATGAGAGCAATATGTCTCTAAATCCTGGCTGCACATTAAAATCTCCTGGAGAGTTTTCGGAAACTACCAGAGGCCAGGAAACCTCACCGGCCACTTGAGTCAGAATCCTGAGTGTTAGGCACCCAGAATTCCAATGGGCTGAGATCACTGGTGGGGTGATTCCAGGGCACCTACCCATTCACAGCAGAATTCCAGATGCAGACGTTTCTGCAGACATAGACAGCCAACGCCACAACCCCACACAAACCAATTCAATGTGGTTCTTCTTCTTAGAGTCTCCAGTGAAAGTTGATTGAGTTGTAGGTAGATGCAGACTAACTCTTCACAGAACTGCCAGCCCTTGAATTGATCCTTGATCTGTAACCTTACGTCTAGCATAGATAACTTTTAAAACTCCAGTCCCAGCTCCTCCTCTCCTGTGCTTAAAGGAAGTCTGGATATATTGATTCCTCATCACCGACGTATTTCATATTCAAGGCCTCTCCATATCTAACTACTTACACTTTGCTGTGTTGGCCAGAGATTACTACAGCATTTTTAACAGGCCAGTCTGTTTTCTGCCTTCTGACCACATGGTAAGAAAGAGACAGAGACTGATGCACCCAGATATGCGTGCTTGTTCATTTGTTAAGTAATGTATGCTGTGCCAGGCCTTATACTAGGTAATAGAGATAGAACAACGAGTAAAGCCCATGTTCTTCATGGAGCTTCATTCTCTGGAAGGAGACATAAGCAATCCTGTAAGTCCAGTAAGTCCATGAGATCATTCTAAATCCTGACCATCGTGACCAGTGAATATGGGACAGAAAGCCTCTCTCGGATGACGTTCAAGGATGTGTAGATGTTTTAAAAAGCCTAGGGGGTGGCCCAGATCAGCATCATCTCCTAGGAGCTTCTGTGAGGACAGAGATAGCTTAGATCTATATCGACATGTCTAAGACAACAGTGGCTAGTCAGTGCTCCTGGGCATTTGAAATATGGCTAATACAGCTAAGACACTAAATGTGAATTTATAGCTAATTAAAAAGTTACATGTGGCTAGTCGCTTTCATAGTGGAATGGGAACAGGCAGCCACTGAATGGAAGACCCGAATGATCACACCAGCTGTGCCGACATCCCGGGAATACTATTCCAGATTGAGGAAGAGATAGCCAGTGCCAACGCTGTACCAAAAAGAGAAAAAGCAATAATTTGGACTATTTGGAAACAGAGAGGATCCCAGGGCTGCTGGAACTTTAGTGAAAAGGGATTTGAGTTTGGAACACATACTATAGATGTATCTGTAAACTGCAAGAAGGGTGTTAGGGTTCTATTTTGACATATTGTGGTGTATTTATTATTACATATATATGTATAAGATATACTACATATACTTATATACATTGCATTGCATCTATATTATATATACTTACTATACATATACTTGGTGTTACTCGCTGTAATAATAACTAGCACTTAGATGGATGTATTACACACAGTTCTTATGTACTTTGACTGACTTGATTCTCTTGTGCAACAGACTGAGTGCCAGTGGTTCATGCCTATAATCTTTTTTTTTGTATGTTTTTTATTGTAAAAGTACTGTACAGAGGGGTTACAGTTACACGAGCAAGGTAATGAGTACATTTCCTATCGAGAGCATTATTACCTCCTCTTCTGTTTTTCCCCTACCATCCCTTCCCTCCCACCTCCACAACTAACCTCCCCCCCACCACTAAAGTTGTGAAGTTCATTTTCAACATAGTGTCTTGCACATGTCATTGTTACAATGGGTCAACATGTATCCCAATTTAAGCATTTTGTTTTTCCCTTCCCCTCCCCGAATTAGAGAAGTATATATACCAGATGCAGGGCAGAGACATCAAATACAGTGAAAACCGGTGTTATACCGTGGGGGAGGAAGCTACTCAGGAAGCTGAGATCTGAGAATCATGGTTCAAAACCAGCCTAGGCAGGAAAGTCCATGAGACTCTTAGCTCCACTTAAAAAAAAAACAAAAACAAAAAACTATTCAGAGCTGGGAAGGTGGCTCAGTGGTAGAGCGCTTGCCTTGCATGCATGAGGCCCTGGGTTTGATTCCTCATCACCACATAAGCAGAAAAAGTCAGAAGAGGGGCTGTGGCTCAAGTGGTAGAGCGCTAGCCTTGAGCTACAGAGCTGAGGGACAGCACCCAGGTCCAGATTTCAGGCCCCACAACTGACAAAAACAAAAACTACTCAGAAAAAGGTAGACATGGTGCTGTGGCTCAAATGGTAGAGTGCTAGCCTTGAAGACAAAAAGGCTCAGGTACAGTACCTAGCCCTGAGTTCAAACCCCAGGACCAGCAAAAACAAACAAACAAACAAATAAATAATAGCTATAACAAAGATTCTATTAATCATTTTATTTATATCATATTAAAGATTGAAAAACAAAGACACCAAGAAGGTTAAGTCTTAAGCATCCCATAGTCGGGAGGAAGTTGGTACCCGAATTCATAGGGTCTTTTTACTTGTTTAATCATTCAAGACCATGTGCCCTACCTCAAAGCTACACCTCCATGCTCTAGCCACTGTGTTATACTGATTACACACACACACACACACACACACACACACACACACACACACACACACAATCTGAGAGTCAACTTCTTCAAACTTGGTCTTGCTCACTTTGGATAATGACATCATGAAGGGAACAGAGAGTAGAGGAACACAGGCTGCTAATGCAGACAGGCCAGAGTCAGCCATACCCCCAAGGAATTCTGGGAAGAAGAGATTGAAGTTAGGATGCATCCTTTAAGCCAAGGCAGCAGATAGACTGGCTGGATGTTACTGATGGAGTGTGGGACGGAGTCAGTGAAGGAAGGAGAGATGGGAGATGGCACCTGGGCTTTGGACCCCACAACCGAGTGGATGGTGATACTCTCTCCTGGGTTAGAAGGATGGATGAGGGTGAGGCCAGCGCTGTGTGTGGGAATTCTACAGTGTCGTGTGCCTGGCTATCTATCCACCCACTTGGGACCATTCTGTGCCTCAATTTACAAAAGACTTCCTCTCTTCCCTTCCTTTCTTCCCTTCTCCTCACCTAAATGTGTCTCCTGCCATCTAAATTTCCTTTATATATATTTCCCCCATCATTCAACATTTATTGGGATCTACTTAGTGTCGGGGATGATTTATATTGCTGGGAGCTCATCCGTGCACCTGTGAACCAAATCACAACCCTTGGCGCTTACATTCTAGAGGACTTACATTCTAGGTGACGCCCAGGTGCATTTCAGAGACCCACAAGGCCTAAGAACTAAATGGAAGAGGCTTCCAAGGGCCAGGCATGGGTGTCCCCCAGCCTGGAGTCCTGTCTACTTCAGGAGGCTGAAATTTGGGGATCACAGTTTGAAGCCAGGCTTGGAGGACAAATCCAGGAAGGAGACTCTTATCTCCAATCAACCACCGAAAGGCTGGAAGTGGAGATGTGGTTCAAGTGATAGTGCATCAGCCATGAGGGTGAAAAGCTGAGAATGAGCTCAAGCCCTCATACCCACCCCCCACACACACACTGTGAAAGGATTGAAGTTAGAGAGGTTGCCTGGGGATGGGGAGTTCCAGTCTCAGGAGACAGTGTGAGCTGAGAATGGGAAGCAGAGAGAATCGAGAGTAGCTTCATGTCTGATCACATCTGACTCTCTAGATCACCGAGGGAGGCCACGCCTGTCTGTGCATCGCTCTCTAGGTTGGTACCTATCTCTTTTTCTATCTGTCATTTCTCCATCTGTTCCACGGTGAGATTGATTGGCTTAAAAATCTGCTTAGTATTTCAGGCGCCCCAAGCTGTGAAAGGCAGATCTAAATACAGTCACAGTATGGTGCACTAATTAATTAATGATTGTATTTTACATCATTGATGCTTGAGCTCTTGATTTGGAGAAGGCAACTTCCCGAAAGGGACGGCTCAAGGACAATGGAGCAATCTCTTGTCTGGACACTTGGTAGAAAAGCATGAATGTAGGGACCAGGAGAGTTTGTGACCTGCTTTCCACTCACAGAAAGTATGGATTCCCTACAGTGCTCTCTCTCAACTGGAACGAAGCTCTAAAGCTGGCACACCACCGCATGGCAAAGCATGCTCGCTCTGCACAGTGACATTCGCACCTGTTATTCTTATGGATGGGCGCTTCCATTTTGCCTGACTTATTTTTACAGGTTCTCATAGACAGGCATGATTGACCCCAGCAACATTTTCACCAATAAACTATCAAGTGCTTTCACTGAACATTATCTGTCTCACTGACCAGATGCCCTGGACTGCAAGATAGAAATAAAAAAAAAAAGCTGAGTTCATTTTAAGGATGCACACAAGATAAATGTGAGCTCACCCTCAGCACAAGTCTTTAAGGTGCATGCTTTAAGAATGGCCAGGGGAAAGCCGGGCACCAGTGGCTCATGCCTGTAGTCCTAGCTACTCAAGAGGCTGAGATCTGAGGATTGTGGTTCACAGCCAGCCTTAGCAGGAAAAGCTCATGAGATTCCCATCTCCACTAAACTATCTTTTTAAAAGCCAGAAGTAGAGCTGTGGCTCACGTAGTAGAGTACTAGCCTTGACGGCCAAAGCTCAGGGACCTTGCCAGGGTCAAAGTTCAAGCCCCAGGACCAGCAAAAGAAAAAAAATACACAAGGGAAAAACAGAGTTCCTATGTTACACACTTGTGTGGGGCAGTTCATTTTACAGGCATCTTCAGTGCATTGTATATGTCACAAGGCCTGTGCCTTGGTGGGTCTTGATTGGGATCCCCATTTTCTCTGATGTGAAAACAGAAGCGTGAGGTGAGTTCGTAGTTTTCCTGAAGTCATTTACAAAGAGGAAGGCAGAGCCAGGCTCCCAGCTGCCATAATTTAAAGGATCTTTACCCAAAGTAGGTTGAAGATGATGCTTAGAAAACACAGTCACCAACGGCCAGGGCCTCTAGGGAGAGAGAGCTAAGTACCATGATCGGATCATCACAACCAGAATAAATGGGTGGGATTCACACAAGGCACCCCACAAATACCTACAATTGACATGCAATAATCATCCATCCATAAAGACAACACGGGGCCTCTTTGAAAGGCAGGTTGTACAGCCAAAACCTGAGAGAAACTCCCCAAGGAAAAAACATTTATGGTGGCTTACAGTTTCCAGAGTTTCACCCCATCTTGGCAGAGAGGGTGTGCGGTGTGGTACCCTGCAGGAAGGCCAGGGAAGAGAGAGAAAGGATGCTTGCACCAGAAAGCTTCCACTTGCTTCTTCTGCTATCCCATTGGAGCCTCCACTCTATGGGTCAGCTTGCCTTACTTTCAGGCCATTCCCCTCCCATTGGTCAAACTTCTCTGGAAGTGAACCATAGACACACCCAGCAGTCTTCTCTGCTCAGCCCTTATGTGTCTGGATGGGAACGAATCAGTGGACAGTCACTATCCACCATGGCACAGGAGAAGCACAGCAAAGCCTAGCCCAAGCCAGGGCCGGAGTGGAATGAAAACATGGCAGACTGGCAGCTTTTCCTGCCTGAAGAGCTGCCCACCTCACCCGTGGGGCACAGGTGGCATGTTCTCCCTCATGAGTGGGAGCTAGAATGTGCCTAGAAATCTAGAACTAAGCCCACTGGGTGGCACCCAAGCAGTCATAAAGGAATTAACTGACCTGTGATAGAATCTGTGGAGAATGCGAACAGTGTGATTCTTTAGAAAGACTAAGGCAAAGCCTAACAAAATGGAAAATGGGTACTTGCAGGGGAAGGGGGGGTGTCAAGGAGGATGGGGTAGAAGAATGAATAGGGGAAATGAATAGAACGCAGGCAAGAATGCATTGTCTATTCCCACGGAACTGAGAAGAAAAATGGGAAGGGGTGGGTGGAAGGGGGAGGGACAAAAGCCTAAGGAATGACACAGATCCAGATGCATTGTGTACATAAATGGCTTTGCTCTGTACATACCCTCAAAATTAACAACCGTGAGGGAAGGGGTGAGGTGGGAGGGGTGGGTGAGAATGTATAAAGGGGCGACATTGATGAAGTGCCACAGCATTCATCAACTGCTCTCTTGAATGGCAACTCCTGTGCAGAACTACCTAAAGAATTTTTTTAAAGAAAACAATAACTTAAGTAAGTACATAAAGGTCTCCAACACTATCTATTAAAACAAAACATTAAAAAAATAAAAAGAGCTGGTATCTTCGTCCCTCCGAGGCTGAGATTTGTCATGGCCCCACACAGCTGGAGGCTGGAGGGCAAACACATGTATGGGGTGAGGGGTGACAGAGGCAAACTCAGCAAGACCACACGGAGCTCAGAGCCTTGGCTGACTGCAGGTGAGAAGGAAGAAGGGCTGGCCCTGAGCAGTCAAGGGCTGCCACGCAGCTGGGAGGCGAAGAATGAGGTGAAGTGGAGAGACACCTGCAGCAGGAGACAGAAAGGAGCCCTCTCCCGCCACCACTGCCTGTTAAGCTGTGAACATCAAGTGTCTGTGCAGATGCTCCAGCACCTCTGTAATCATCATTTAATTGTGGCACCTGCCCTTTGAGACGCTGAGCCTGAGGAAAGAAAATACAATCAGATAGCTCACAGAGGTTGCATGTGTGAGGTTCTGCAGAGGGGCACTCTTGGAATGGATTAAAAGACTCAGAGAAGTACACCCGAGGTGAGATTCCTCCTGGACCAGAGCAGGTGATATGTCTTCCACGATCCCATTCATTCAAATCAGGGACTATATCTTTTTGTGTGTGTGAAAATACTGTACAGAGGAGTTACAATGACATGGGCAAGATAATGAGTACATTTCTTATCAAGCATTGTTGCCTCCTCCTTTGTTTCCCCTTCCCATCCTCCTCCCTCCTCCACCCAATCCTTCCCCCCCCTCACGAAAGTTGTAAAGTTCGTTTTTGACATAACGACTTGTACATCTCATTGTTGCAATGGATCCATCTGTATCCCTATTTAAACAATTTGTTTTTCCCCTTCCCCTCCACAAATTATACCAACATCAAATACAGTGAAAGCAGGGGTTATACTGTGGGGGAGGGACATACAAAGCAACAAAGAAATAATCTTATAAATGTGTTAGAAACAATCGCATGAAAGAAAAAAAAAACATTTGAATACATATCTTAGGGTTCATTTCCCTAACATCACCTTATCTGACCTTTTCTGCTTGACTCAGACATATACTAGTTATTGCAAATAAGGGAAACCATGGGACCTATGTTTCTTTGGGCCTGGCTTACTTCACTTAATATAATTTTTCCAAGCCTTTCCATTTCCTAACAAATGGGGTAATGTCATTCTTTTTGATGGAGGCATAGAATTCCATTGTGTATATGTACCACATTTTCTTGATCCATTCATCTACTGAGGGGCATCTGGGTTGTTTCCATATCTTACCTATAGTAAATAATGCTGCAATAAACATAGTCTTGCTGGTAGCTTTAGTGTGGTCTTGTTTGTGAGCATTTGGGTAAATGCCCAAAAGTGGGATTGCTGGGTCATAGGGAAGCTCTATGTGGAGTCTTTTGAGGAACCTCCATACTACTTTCCAAAGTGGTTGAACAAGTTTACGCTCCTACCAACAATGTAGTAAGGTTCCCTTCTGTCAGGGTCTATATCTTATTCTTGAGGTAGAAAGAGCCAGTCACTTAAAAAAAGACAAAGGGCTAGAGAGTTGCTGGCAATAGTGTGTGTGTGTGTGTGTGTGTGTGTGTGTGTGTGTGTGTGTGTGTGTGTGTGTGTGTGTGTGTGTGTGTGTATTTGGGGGGAGGGAACATGGATGCTGTGTAGGCAGGTGTTGGTGGAGATTCTAGATCAAGGCTTTCCTACCTGTGGCCTTGAGAATGATCTCAAAAGACCACGCCATCCCTGTAGATACCAAATGTTACATAAAGCAAATCAATCAAAAAAAAATCTCAAACATCACACACACACACACACACACACACACACACACACACACACACACACACACACAGACACCTTTCACAGATAACGGCTGGATCCCAAATGTATTTTCAAGGATTCACCGTTGCTTTCTGGCCACCTGTGCTTCCTTCATGGGAACAACATGGAGAAGCTAGCTTCCTGTCAGGTGGTGATATGCAGATGGTAAAGACAGTGATCGTGTTGTGAAAGGTCAGGGGTTGAGGCGGTGGTGAAGCATGAGCCCCACAAGTGACCAAGCTTTGCCAAATAGAATGGGTAAACCCTGAAGGCTAAGCAACTCCACCCCCCCCAACCCCTGCCACAACTTTGTGGCTGGAAACACCATCAGTGATGAATGACCATGGAAAAGGAAAGGAGGTTTTCAGGACTTCTTCATCTCTATGCTCTGAGGTCTTGCTCTTTCAGATACAGAAGATGGGCCCTCCAAAGTTTCTCCCCAACTCTACTGAGATTGTTGTGAACGCTTTCAGTTACCCAGTACCTTGTCACCCTTGCTGTTGATGCCCTCCTCCATATTCTTGGATCAAGATTCAGAGAGTATTGGGCCCAGTGAATTATTTCCGGCATAGAATCCCATCTCCAGAGCTCGGAGCAAGGCTCCCTGAGCCCAGCATAGTACAGTAATGTCCCACCCATCTCAAGATCGACAGCTCTCATGGTCACGCTCTCAATGGATTGGATTGCCTTGTACCTTTGACTTCTGGGTTCTTCATGTTGGAACCAACTTCACTAATCCAAGTGATTCATAAATTTGTTCATTTTCATCCTGTGTATTAGAGCTATATACAATTGCTTATTGTCACTGTTTCAGAGATGAAGAAAGCCAAGGTTCTTATACTAAGACATATTTTAAACAGACAAAGAGAAAACTATTTGTGTCCTCACTCATTCAGCAAGTGTAGTATGCCAGGCCTTGTACTAGTATGAAAACAAAGAATACGACATTGCACCTAATTAGTAACAAAAACAGTTTGAAGCCAGGAGTCGGTGGCTCATGCCAATAATCTGAGCTACTCAGGAGGCTGAGATCTGATGGTTGAGCCAGGGCAGGAAAGTCTATGAGACTCTTATCTCTAATAAATAACCCCTAAAAAGCCAGAAGTGGAGCTGTAGTTCAAGAGGTAGAGCGCTAGACTTGAGTGAAAAAGCTCAGGGAGAGCACTCAAGCCTTGAGTTAAAACTCTTCAACTAGTCTGCAAAGTCCATTCTTATCTCTTAGTACTCATAGTGGTCCATGCATTTTAGCTTAGGAAATCACTGGTTGAGGCTCAGTTTGATCATAGAGCCTACAAATCCCTGCTTAAGAGACTATCCTATTGCCAGTATATCTTATCAGCAGTGTGTGGCTAAGGATGAGCCTTGGGAGACCTGGTCTCCAAATCATATTCTCTTTAAGTAATTCTTCTTCATTTTGTGTGTGTGTGTGTGTGTGTGTGTGTGTGTGTGTGTGTGTGTGTGTGTGTGTGTGCGCGCGTGCGTGCACACGTGTGCCAGTACTGGGCCCTGAACTCAGTGCTTTATACTCTTGCTTAGCTTCATCCCTCAAGGCTGGTACTCTACCACTTGAACCACACCTCTACTTCCTGCTTTTTGCTGGTGAGTTGGGGATAAGAATCTCTTGGATTTGTTTGCCTAGGCTGCCTTCAGATGGCAAACCTCAGACCTCCTGAGCAGCTAGGTTTACAGGGGTGAGCCCCCAGTGCCTCCTTCACTCTATACCCTCATCTGAAATCTCATCCCTTTCACAGTGTGGATAGTATTTCATATCCATTCTCCAGAGGAGATACCATGACCAGAGCACGTATTGCTGAGATGTCTTTTGTTGTCACTGCTAGCTAGCTTGCTTACGCCAGAGCCAATCTCTCTGGGGGGGTGAGTGCAAAAGAGCCTTGGCCACATCCCAAATCTGCACCACTATTGCTCTCGTCTCAGGAACGTTCATGACGAATCTGCTGTAACCCATTCCCTAAGCACAACCAGTCTTAGAGCACCCACAGCTTCATTTTGCCCTCGATGCCAGAGGATTTCTCAAAAATGATCCTCTTCTTCTCCCCTCCTTTATACTCGTACTCTGCTATTCATTTCTCTTGAGGCCTTCAGAACGTCATCGGTCTTGCTTCGGAAGAGTCATGGAGAAACACAGAAAGAGTTCCCTGTTCACATCGCACAGGGAAAGGCAGCTAACCCTTAACCCACAATCTCTCCATCCACTCCTCCGATCCTTCAACCTCTCCACTGTCTTTCTCATCCTTAGTTCTTCCTATCTCCTTCACTCATTTCCCACCCACCCCCAACCCCAACAAGGCCCGTAATTAGATCTAAAGCACAAGCACTTTAACTTCATCATTCTCCGCCTGTCTAGCTGACGTGCACACTTGTTCCCTAAGCCCTAAGTTGGTTATTGTCAGTCCAAGTTTCCAGAGTCAAGGGGATGCATAGCACGTGGTGACAGCTCCCTTGTGTACTACAGATTGATGACTCCTTAACCCTTGGTTTACATTAACGTGTAAGATAGAACATCTATAGGTGTTTCTACTTTAATTCAACTGGCACTTGCCTATCGCTGTTAACAGATGTCTTTCCTTGGCTGCTATTCAAAGCCACCTTTGGTAAGTCTCTTGGAGTTGTTCAGGGAACAGGGGGTGCATTGGGTCTTCATTTGTCCATGAGGAACCTGGCTTTGTAATTAGCTCCACCTCATCCACACCGTGGTTGGCTAGAGAGCCTTAAAGACTCAGTGCCAGTGTCCTATCCGGGTTGTGTGTTCCTACATGTTCACTGCTCCAAGAGTTGGGAAAGAGCATCTAGAATGTTGCAGATGGTCTCATAACACAGCAACTTCTCTTGTTAACAATCATGGGGACAAATCATGATAGAATCCTGCTTCTGTGACAGGCAGACAGGCAGCGGCGATGAGATAGGTAGAGTTATAACGTGTGCCCTGATTTTCATGTACTGAAATTTAATTCCCCTTGGGAGGTAAGAAGGTTGAAGCCAAGTACAGGTGGATGGCTCAGGTCTCTTAATTCTAGCTACTCAGGAGGCTGAGATCTGAGGATTGTAGTACGAAGCCAGCCTGAGCAGGAAAGTCCTTGAAACTTTTATCTCCAGTTAACCAGCCAAAAGCCATAAGGGGCTGTGGTTCAAGTGGGATTGTATCAGCCTTGGGAAAAAAAGATAAGGGATAGTTCTCAGGCCCTGAGTCCAAGTTCCAGTACACACACACACACACACACACACACACACACACACACACACACACACACACACTCGCGCGTGCACACATGCACACGCACACACACGCATGCAAAGGTGGAAAATTAATCCAAGTTAATCAGTGGTGGTGTTGGGAGATGATTAGGATTAAAGTCATCAAGCAGGAACTTCATGAATGAACCACCAGTGTTATTATCAGAGGGGGAAAGAACCCAAAAGTCACGTGGACCCCTCTTCCTGCCCCCTGTTTGAGATAACCGGAACTTTCCCAGCAACAGGAAGGCCCTAACAACATCTAAACCCTCAATCTCATATTTCCACAACTACAAGCCAAAGTAAACTTCTGTAGAAGTTTTCCAGCCTGAAATATTTCGCTATCGTAATATGACATAGAGGACTACAGCAACATTTGCAGAAACTCAGTCAGTTCTGTTTATTCGTTAACAGCTTTTTTTTCTTTTGCCAGTCCTGAGGCTTGAACTCAGGGCCTGGGCATTGTCCCTGAGCTTCTTTTGCTCAAGGTTATCACTCTACCACTTGAGCCAAAGCATCACTTCTAGCTTTTTCTGGGTATGTGGTACTGAGGAATCGAACCCAGGGCTTCATGCATGTTAGGCAAGCACTCTACCACTAAGCCACCTTCCCAGCCCCACTCATTGACTAGGCATAGAGAGATTAAGTAACTTTTCCAAAGTCCCACCCCTAGTTAAAGGCTGAGCTGAGACTCACCTGTGGGCTGTTTGGTTAGGCCAGTGGTGTCAAAAAAATTCAGAATTGAATCGAATTCCACCTCTTTCGGCTTTGAGCATCGTAATCCTGCCTGTGCCCCAGTTTTCTGATCTCTTGAATGGGTAGAGTAGGTGCCAGTGATAACTTCTGAATAATTTTTTTAAAGAATAATGCATTGAGGATCTGCTAAATGTAGAACCTCTCATTAGCTATTAATTCCTCTGTACCTTAGGAGACAGGTGCTTTTAGTAGGATAAGCTTTCCAGATAATAAGACTGAGAAATTTGGTGCCCCTTGACTTAGAGTGGCCCATCATAAATCGAAAATATTGGAAGTAATCAATGCATTTACTATACCTACCCTGGCTGGGTGTCACAGCTCTGCACCTAGTACACTGAGAAGTGTTGATCGTTCATCCAAGTGGTTGTGTGGACAACCGGAAACTACTGTCCCCCTCCAACACTGAGTATAAACCAGGAGAGGTATTGTATATCTATAATACTCGCAATTTATGAGGCAGAAATAGGAGGATCATGGTCCTGAGCCAGCCAGTGCCAAAGCACGGGATCCTATCTGAATAATAAACTAAAAGTGAAAAGGGCTCAGGGGTGTGGCTCAAGTAGTAGAGTGCATGCCTAGAAAGCACAATGCCCTGAGTTACACACACACACACACACACACACACACACACACACACACACACACACCCCACACACACACAGACTATCATAGGTGGGCTTAGTAGTATATACTTAAAGTCCCAGCTACTTGGGAAACTGAGGCAAGGTGACCACTGGAGCCAAGAGCTTGAGACCAGCTGAGCAACTCTGTATGATCTCCATTCAAAACTAAAATAAAAGCTGGGTGCTGGTGGTTCACGCCTGTCATCCTAGGATTATCTGAGGATAATGGTTCAAAGCCAGCCCAGGCAGGAAAGTCTGTGAGATTCTTATCTCCAGTGAACCACCAGAAAATGGGAAGTAGAGCTATATCTCAAAGTGATAGAACTCTAGCCTTGGGCAAAAGAGCTCAGGGCTCGCAACCAGGCCCTGAGTTCAAGCCCCACAACTGACAAAATAAAGTTTCAATGAAAACCAAACGACAACAGAGAGTGTCATATCATGCATCCACCTAACCCAGGCAAAAATCCACATTCAAAACTCAATCACACGTTTGGACCGCCTGTTCTTCTCATGTTGTGAAGATGAACAGTGTTAAGTAGGTGACCACCTGTCATTGGGTTAAGGCCTTGACACAGGGTCACACATCGGTGCTCTTAGCTAGCCTGGAGAACACAAAGATTGGAAGTACGAATGAGCCGTCCATCTCTGGACCTCAGAATTTGGAACCCTGACCTGGAAAACCCAGCCTCAAGCGACTGAGGCACACCATAATGAATGAATAGGGGGTATCACTCTGCCTTGTGTGCTAACTCTCCTCAGCCTCTCCCTTCAGGCCCCCAAACCCTGCTGGCACGCTTTCCAACAGCCTGTACTTAGCCCTGCACCCTCATCAGCAGAGTGGGTGGGGACAGGGTAAGTGCCGGGTAATGTCTCCTAAACAGTTGGTTCTGTGAGAGCAACCGTGTGATCTTGGCAAGCAGGAGCCTCATTCCAGGACTGTGTGTTGACGCTGATGTCACGGCTTGCGCTGAGCACCCAAGCTACTGTTAACAAGCTGTTCCAAGTCCAGATGCAGTGTTTTTCTCACCATATGGTCCGGGCTGAAGTGCAGAGACTTTCAGACAGGGATGGCACCACAAGCCAGACATGCTGAGTTCCTGTGCAAGGGGGAAAACCTACCTAAGAAGAGCAGGTGCTCCAGTCACACACACTCCAGAGAAGGTGTACTTATCTGCATACCCCTCACTCATTGGCCCATTCACTCATCCATCAAGTAACCACAAGTAGGAATGAAAAAGCACCATGTGGCAGGTCCACGCTAGGCCCGAGGAATGCTAAGGTGGTTTAAAAGCTACCTAGGACCTTGAGCGCTGATTGTAGCCAATCAGAGTGTGAGAACAAATCATTGTATGGCATTACTCTTTTTCCTTTCATTATGTTTATTTCCCTATTTCGCAATGCCACGGGACCAAACCCCAGTGGCTCCCTTCTGCCACTCTATGTTATGATTGTTATTAAAAGCTCTGTCATACAAGTAGTTCTTGGCTGGGCATTGATGGCTCATACCTGTAATCCTAGCTAATAAGGGATTATGGTTCAAAACCAGCCTGGGCAGGACAGTGCATGAGACTCTTACCTCCAATGAACCACCAAAAAGCTAGAAGTAGAGCTGTGTGGCTCAAGTGGTAGAGCACTAGCCTTGAGCACAAAAGCTCAGGGACAGGGAAGTTCAAGCTGCAGGACCAACACACACACACACACACACACACACACACACACACACACACAATTAGTTCTCAAGAACTCTGGGGATTAACTTGAGTTGGTGAGGGGCTGGGTGTTTGCTGAGGGGGTGGGGAGGTGGGGGTGGGGGAGGAAGGGAGGTTAATATCTCAGTGCAGACTTTTTGCCTCACATTTGAGAGTCACTGAGTTCCCTGGGTTCATTTCCCAGTACTGCACAGAAAAGAGAAATAATAATCGCACAAACAATTGATAAAGGGTACTATAAAAACCTTTGTGAAGAAATTAAAAGAAAAAAAAGGGAATCCAATGCATTATCCTACAAAATTAAGAAGAGTAGAGGAAGGGGCAGAATGGGTGAGAATATTGAAAGGGGTGACATTGATCAAGATAGATTGTATTCATAAACGGCTTTGTTCAAAGGCAACTCCTTCATACATCTACATGCTAATAATAATAATGATGATGATGTTAGTACACTCAGCATCTAAACACCTTTCTACTTGAAAGAACTCCCCCCACCTTGTCCCTGAGCTTTGTTTGTACTCAGGGCAATTGCTCTACCACTTGAGCCACAATGCCACTTCCAGCTTTTTTGAGTAGTTTACTGGAGATAGGAGTCTCACCGAGTTTCCTGCCTGGGCTGGCTTCGAACCACAATCCTTAGGTCTCAGCCTCTTGAGTAGCTAGGATTACAGGTGTGAGCCACCAGCTCCTGGCTTATGTTTTTTTGTTGTTGTTGTTGTTAGTGTCTCCATTGGGAACACTTCTGACCATGTCACCACCCCATTTATACCCAGGCCACCAGCAATGTGTAGCCCTGAGATCATCTCTGAAAGCAGATGGCTTCCTTCCCTTCTTGGAATTCTCCTTTGTCCCCCAGCAATGTAGCCAGGAAAAAAAAAAAGAAAAATAACTATACACCCTATCATACTCCTTTGTTCAATATTCTTCACATAGGGGGGGGGGAAAATCTGGGTCCTTCCCACAACCTACTTGGTCCGTGATTTCTGCCTACTTTTCCTGACTTTATTTTCTGGTTCTTGACTTCTTTCCCTCAGCATTCTGACCTTTATCTTGTTCCTCACGCACATCACAATGTGAGAATGTGGACAGGTGGAAATGTCAGAACCAGTGAAGATGATCCTCAGCAGCAAACTTAACGGAAGACAGATTCTGGTATCCATCAGGCAAAACCTTCAGTGACACACCTACATAATCACATTTGTATTCCTTCTAGTTCTGGGAAGATAGGATCTTATTAGGTCTTCCTTGTTTCCAGGGCAAGAAATTGAGGCTCACATGCCTGAGTAATGGAATGTATGTGGGAATGATTATATCATTTCTGGCTTGGTTAAGAAGACCGCACAGGGAAATTCTCTCTGTCTCTCTCTCTGTCTCTCTGTCTCTATCTCTCTCTGTCTGTCTGTCTCTGTCTCTCTCTCTGTATTTGTGTCTCTGTCTCTCTCTTGTCTCTCTCTGTCTTTCTCTGTCTCTCTCTCTGTCTCTCTCTCTCTGTCTCTGTATCTCTGTCTCTCTGTCTCTCTGTCTCTGTCTCTGTCTCTGTCTCTGTCTCTCTCTCTCTCTTTCTCTCTCTCAGTAACTTCACTATGGTGACATGAGATGAGCATGCAGGGTTCCTAGGTTAGTTAGAGCTGATCCCTCAAGGCTGTGGGTTTTTTGTTTTGTTGTTGTTTTGGTAACCAATGAGATCCTTCAAATCGAGACCATTAGATTTACTAAGGGCCAAACAAGCACACATAAGCTAGGTGTGGTGACTCACCCCTGTAATCCCAGGGGTTGAGGATGCTGAGATCTGAGGATCATGGTTCCAAGCGAGCCTGAGCAGAAGAGTCCTTGGGACTCTTATCTCCAATTTACCAGGGAAAAAAAGAGATGGAAGTAGAAATGTTGCCTCTTCAAGTGGTAGAACCTTGCACGAAAAAAACCAAAGGAAAGCATGAGGTCCTGAGTTCAAGCTCCAGTACCTGCACAAGCCAACCAACCAACAACAACAACAAAAAGTAGGCACACATACCCCAAAACATTGGAAATACTTAGAATAAGTCATTCCCTGGCAAGTACGGTTATTTATGGCCAGGGATATGGCTAGAATCCATGCTACCCAACCATTATACTCTTAACAACTTCCAGCTCTCGTGAATTTTCTCTACCAGGAAAATTCCTCTTGCTTAATAAAAGAGCTTGCTGCAGAAGCTCAAAACCCAGCAGCAATTAATTATTGACAGAGTATGTGAATTGGAGATAAAAGAAAAGTCATTCTTTGTCCCCCCACACATACACATGATAGTAAATAAATTTAATTATAGGAGAAGAAGCTAGGGGGATCTTTATGTGTATTACGTTTTATTAGCTGAGACATTTAAAAGCATGTCATCCTAACAAAGAGGTCTCATGTAATCCTAAATGTTCCTCTTTGGCGTGAGGCTCCGGAGTGAATAGACTTAATAGCGCACCTGGTGGCAGATGGCTGCTGCCCTGACAGGTATTGAACAGGTTTATCATCACTTAACTCTGGTCTACATAGGCCTACAGCAATTTGGATACATAATAGTACCCTAAGCTTCTTTTTATCATGGATACTCCCACCTCATTCACTAGGATTTGGGGGGAACAGTGAGGGATCCCAGAGCTCCAGAATATGCTAAGGGTACTTTGAAGACAGAAGGAGATGGAGGGAAGAAAAGTACCCTTGTCAAAGGATGCAAGAGATGTGGGCCCTGGTATAGGATTTCTGTTAATCATCTTGATGCTACTGTAACCAACACTGAGATAGCAGCTTAGGAGGAAAAGTTCATTACAGCTGATGGTTTAACCATTTTCAGTCCTTGATTACTAGACACCCTTGCTTTTAGGCCTGCAGCAAGGTGGTAAAGGAAGCCCATGCATAGACGAGATCCAAAGTAAAATAAGGGACTAACTCCTCCCACGGACACAGAACTTAAGACATGGGTGTTTTCCTTACATGCTGGCTAGACTGATGTTTATTCCACTGTCAGGAAATGAAAGCAAGAGAAAAAGGCAAGGGCTGACATTTCAAAATTTCCCCCAATGGCACACCCCCAATAGCTAAACTTCCTCCCCCAGGCCATGCCTCTTAAAGGTTCCGCCACCTCCCAGAAACACCAGAGGCTTTTAGCTGGTGGGTCTTGGGAACAGGAATCTATTAGTGGTCCCCTGGGTAAAATATGAGATCCAAGACATTGCAGAGAAATCTCATAGTTTGAACCAGGCCTATGGCTAGATGCTCTTTCTCTACACATGTCATTTTATTCTCCATTGAACTCGAGGTACATTTTAGGATCTTACAGATGGAGATGAGGCATGGAGACATGATTCAACTGGCTGGGTTCACAAAGACCTGTTTGATTTCTTTCATTGCTCCTGGACTTCAGTGAGTCATTGATACAATAAATGTCATTGGATTAAACTCAGAGGTCAGCGAAACATTTCCTTAAAGGGCCAGCTGTGAATGCATTAGGTCTCGGGGGCCATATGGTATCTGTCTCACCTCGTCTGCCCATTTTCATGGCGTAAAAACAATTATAGATAACACATAAATAAAAGAGTGTCTATGGTTTCCCCCAACACAGGTTTATTTGTGAGCATTTCAATGTGAATCTCTATAATTTTCATCACACCAGGTTATTATTATTATTATTTGGGGATTTTTCCTTTTCTAACCACTTAAACATTACAAATCCTTCTTTGCTCTGAGTCATACAAAACACACACAAACACACACAAATAAAAAAAATAGGAGATGGGCGGGAATTCACCAACCCTAGACTAGATAATCTTAGAGGTGTTGTTGAGCTCTAACGTTTTCTAAAAGCCACGGCAACAATAAGATCTTTAATTTATTAAGCCCTTGAACATGCCAGACTCTCTGCTAAACGCTTCCCAGAATTATCTCCCTTAATCCTTACATTGCCCGTGTGAAGTCAGGGATATCATTATCTCCATTTCAGAGATTATAAAACTAATAGTAGAGAAATTAGGGGGTGTATCTAAGGTAAACATAACTAGTAAGAGGTAGAAAAGCAATTTAAACTCAGGCATAGAAGGGTCTCAAGAAAGAATAAGTCATCTGCTAGTTTTTTCTGATAATCACTTAGAACTATATGTGGAATTACAGATTAAAAGAAACCCCATGGACTGGGAAGGTGTGTTTATCAATTTTGCGGGCTCCCTGAGGTTACTCTGGGTGTGGGAAGGAGAGATGGAGAGGGAGAGAGACACACACACAGAGAGAGAGAGAGCCCTGGGACTTGAACTCAGAGCCTGGGGTCTGTCTCTTAGTTATTTTGCTCAAGGTTAGTACTCTACCCCTTGAGCCACAGTTCCACTTCCAGCTTTCTCCTGGTTAACTGGAGATAAGAGTCTCATGAAGTTTCCTTCAAGGGCTGGCTTGTAATTGCGATCCTCAGGTCTCAGACTGCTGAGAAGCTAGGATTACAGGGGTGAGCCACCGCTGCCTGGCTACCCTTGTGTGTACGCGTGTGCACACACAGGTACACAAACCTGTGTGCACAAACCTATTCAATGATTCCAGGGTGGTAATAACCATGTTCTGCTGGCTTTGTCCTCCCCTTTCCCAGAAACGTGATGCCCAAGACCGTGGAAGGGCAGCTAACCATGGAGAAGACTCCAAGTTACTTCGTGACCAACGAAGCGCCCAGGCGCATTCATTCGATGGCCAAAGACATCAAACTGATCGTGGTGGTGAGGAACCCCGTGACCAGGGCCATTTCTGACTACACTCAGACGCTGTCCAAGAAACCCGAGATCCCCACCTTTGAGGTGCTGGCCTTTAAAAACCGGACTCTGGGGCTGATCGACGCGTCCTGGAGCGCCATCCGCATCGGGATTTACGCCTTGCACCTGGAGAGCTGGCTCCAGTACTTTCCCCTTTCCCAGATCCTCTTCGTCAGCGGGGAGCGCCTCATCGTGGACCCCGCTGGGGAGATGGCCAAAGTCCAAGACTTCCTCGGCCTCAAGCGTGTGGTGACCGAGAAACATTTCTATTTCAACAAAACCAAGGGGTTCCCGTGTCTCAAGAAGCCGGAAGACAGCGGTGCGCCCCGGTGTTTGGGCAAAAGCAAAGGGCGGACTCACCCCCGCATCGACCCCGACGTCATCCACAGACTGAGAAAGTTCTACAAACCCTTCAACAGGATGTTCTACCAAATGACCGGGCAAGACTTCCAGTGGGAACAGGAAGAGGGTGACAAATGAGCCCGCTGCAGAGTCGGTTGGCAAGAAGGCTCTGTACCTGAGTCCTGGGTCGCCTCCTCCCACCCCAGCCCCCCCTCCAGGGTCCGATGGCAGGTCAGCCTTTTGGGGTGGGAGTGGGGAGGGCAGCAGGTCGCCTCCCTGTCAGGATCCCTCCAGCACTGAGGGCTTAGGCAAAAAGGGATCCGTGGCCCTCCCATAGAGGAACCAGACCAGCCTGGACAGCCAGCTGTCTCTGGTTGACCAGATGCCCGAGAACCCCCCATGAATTCTTGCCTTCTATTCATTGGTTAGTAAGAGAACCAAGATAAGGCAAAAGTCTGTCAAAGTCAGAGGTGGATGCCGGATGCTCCGACAAGGAAAGGGAGAGTTCCTTGCTGGGGGGTTCTTACTTCCATTTGGGAAGGCCAGATTCTTAGCTCTGCACCTGGCACAGGTACCTGACCCATGAGCCAATGCTTGGGTTTCTTATCCAGAATGCGATTTGGGGCTAGGAGCTCCAGGACTCTGAGAAAGCACACGGTTCTCCATGGAAGACATTTCCAGCCCTCTCATCCCCGGAGACCTCTCTCACCCAGCACCCCCAAATTTCCTCGCTCCCCACAAGAGGAAGGCAGAGACATGCCCCTCCACTCCCCACCAAAATTGAAATAAAAATAAATACATGGAAACAGCGGACACCCGGAAGCTTCCTTCCTGAGAGCTATGTGGGAAGGGAAAAGGTTCCCCCCATCTTTAGGAGTGACCTGAATTGTGGAAGATCAGGTCCCACAGGGATGGGGTTGCTCTCAGAGTCGAGTGTGGGCAGCAAGGCTGGCAAAAATAAATAAGTAACCATATCTGAGGGTGAAGGAAAAAGAAATCCAATCCAATGAGTGGGACGTGTCTTTTTTACTGAAAGACTGCTCCCACTTTACCCTCAACTCCCCCAAGCACCCAGGATCCAGTGGTGTATTTTGAGGAAACTTTTTGCCCCATACACACACACACACACACACACACACACACACACACACACACACACACACACACACACACACACACACACACACACACACACACACACACACACACACACACACACACCACCATGAAGGTCCCTAAAGAAGCAAAGATCAGAGAGCTGCCTTGTCTCTTGTGTTGACTATACCATAGGGATACAGTGGAGGGGAGAGAATGTTTACCGTTCTCCTATTCCTCCCAAACCTCCTTAACTTACTCCCACCCACCCCCAAGGTCACCTCATGGCTTATTTGGTCTATACAGAGACAGTTTCTGTTGGGGCACTAACAAGAGCTCTGATCCATTTGTCAGATGCTGGGGAGGGCTGTGTGCAGGTGCCCCCCATTAAGGGCTGCCTAATAAAGCATCTTTTCCCATTAGTTTGAAAGGATTCAATGCAGCATTTGACATAAAAGCACTTGTTCATAAATCTCTGAACCCAGGAATTGTTCTAGTAAAAAAAAAAAATTGGAAATTTGTATGAGATGGGGAGGGGGAGTGAAATCTGTTCAGCTGTTTAATTAAACTGTCATTTCTCCTGCCCAATGAACACCGTGTTGTTATAAAGCTTCATGCAACCTGATAAATCGGTTTTTGATGGCTTCTTTGTCATTGGTCACTTCCGGTTCCCCGGCTCCACCCTGACTCGGGAGAGCTGGCCAATGTTCTTCCTCTGGGATGGATGGGAAAAACAGGTTTGAGAGTCTTTGGAGCATTTTGTCTGCAGGGTGGGTGATTCTTGCAATAGCACAGAGAGTCCAAAAGAAGCACATGTTTCCATGTTCCAGCCAGCATTTCCAGGGCTAGTCTGATACGCCACAGTCATAAAGAGCCTTGCAGATGAATTCCCCTTCAGATAAGAAAACCTTGAGTCGAAGCCTCCACGTATACTTTTCCTGTCAAAGTAAAAGAAGATAGAGATCAAACTACAAATGCACATGTGTTTAAAGGAAGGGAATGGCTTCCTGTTCAGAGGGCTTATTGCAGGACTGGCTAATGTGAGACCTTGTTTTATAAGCAAAGCAAGGAGAGTGGGCCGTTAGCCCTGGCTACAACTCAAGACATCTGTGGATTATGTTTAAGACCTAGCTTTCAAGTCAAGCCTGGTAGAGCATGCCTGTAATCTCAGCACTCCTCTGACATTGAACATGGAGAATCTTAAGTTCCAGGACTGCCTGGTCTGCATAGGGAGACCCTATTTAAAAACAAAAACAAAGATAAAAACCCAAAGAAACAAAATAACACACCACTCTAAGTGTCACATGGTTCCACTCCTTGGCTGTCTGTCTGTCTCCCTGTCCCCACAAACACGAGACATCCAGACCCCAAGTTCAGCTCCCAAAGTAAGCTAATACATGTGTGTGTACTCACATACATGACACATGAATAGGACAAGCAAATCTAGTCTTCATAGGGCCGATCAGCCATGTTCACTTGGGAAATAAAAGTGGGGAGATTCTCCTTCAGAAATTATTCCTACACCCTTCCCTGTGGTAAGTCAACTGCAGGAAAACAATGTCTGTCTGTTCATAGGGATGGCCTATGGGGCTGGCTGAGGCAGGGGCCTTGTTTTATGACAACAAGGAGTTGTCATTATGGGGCTTGAGCCCTGACTACAACTCAGCGACCTGTAGGGTTTTTTGTTTTGTTTTGTAAGTCATGGGGCTTGAACTCTGGGCCTGGGCACTGTCCCTCAGCTCTTCAGCTCAAGGCCAGCGCTCTACCACTTGAGCCACAGTGCCACTTCTGTGTTCTGGTGGTTTATTAGAGAGAAGAGTCTAACAGACATTCCTGCTTGGGCTGGCTTTGAACCTTGATCCTCAGATCTCAGCCTCCTGAGTAGCTAGGATAAGGGGCCTGAGCCACCAGCGCCAGGTCTGACTTGTAGGTTTTAATTCCTGGATTATAAAGGAGCAGAATCCTGACCTTGAGGTTCTGAAGGTTTTTCTCCATTTGGTGACCTAGTTCTAAGAAGAGGTGCAACCTAATATGGCCTGTTAGCTGCACTATCTACTCTACCTGGATCTTTGTAACTCTGGGAAGCCGTGCCCTCCCCCCTGTGGAGAGACTTCATGAAGGAATTATCTTCTCTCCGGAAAAGCCAGGTCAACTTGTAAACACAGAGTCAGGTTAATAACACTTCCTAATAACACATTTAAGCCAGCGCCAGCCAACTCTCAGGGAGATTGAATGCTATACTTGATTTCAATTAGCAAAGCATAAATTATATTCAATTCTCTAGCCCCCCTTCCCTCCCTCAAATACATGACTCATGGCTCTGAAGGGCTAAGTGGTTTAGAGAAAAAGGAGAATTCAGCTTTCCAAACGGTGCTCCTATAGTCCTTTATTTGTTGCAAGTAGCATGTTGTACCAAATCCTTCCCATTGTAGCTTAGACCTTCCAGCTCCACACACAGCCGTCACAACCACAAGAACACCCAACAACAGCTCCATCTGTTTTTTTTTAGTCTGATGGAAGCAATGGCATCCTGTATGGTAAATATTCGGCTGAATTCTTGCACTCTGAATTCAGAATTCTCGAGTTCTGAGTTCTAGTCCTGGGAATCCTATTCAGCCCGAAGGAGCCCTTCTGGCAAAATTTGGAGTCCAACAAGAATGTGACGTGCTCCAGCCCATAATACTAGGATGAATCTGAGCCCCCCCCCTTCTCTAAGGCCTCTTGGTCCCCACTTTCCTACCCCCTGTCATTCATGTCCCCATTCTTTCCTCCAAGAAAGCTTGGTCATAGCCCAATAACGTGGAGAACAGAGATAGCCAGGTTTTATCCTTGCCTGGGCCTGTCTTGGGCGAGCAAGCTTACCAGTCTGAGCTTTAGTTTTCCTTATCTACAACACAAGTATATGTAATCCTATCTAGCCCATCACCCAGGTTTTTCCTCTGACAACTCTGAAAGTAAGTTAATGGGGGGAAGACATGGGAAAAGAATACCATGTTTCATTAATGTAAAGGATGGTGGTGATGCCAACGCTGATGATGAAGGTGATAATGGTGATGGTAGAGGTGAGGATGATATTGATGAAGAAAATGAAGGAGGAAGAAGAGGTTACTAATGACACTTTCAGAGCAATGATGTCCCAGACTGAAACAACTGATCTGTATAAAGCCCAGCCCAGACCAAACACACACACACACACACACACACACACACACACACACACACACACACACACACACACACACACACACACACACACACACACACAAAAGAAGCTCTCTAAATTGCACTGATCCAACTGAAATTCACAATCCAGCTGTAAAACTGTCTCCCTACCCCAGAGAAGGGTCCTTCTACCCCGTGCTGAACACTACTTCACCTGGCCTTTCTCCTCCTTCCAACTCGAGATTCTTTTAGATATGAGAAGGCTCCAAGATTCATTCACACGCAGCCGATCCTCTTGAGACAGAAATAAAGGTGGAAGTTCCCCACACCCAGGCCATGAGTTTGATATTTGAAGTTCTGATTCTTCTAATTTTACATGGAAGACAAATGATTGAGAACCAAGACCCCATGCTTGGGCACACAGCTCTTATATGTTTCTTGAAAGAAAGTTAGAGAATCTTCCTTAGGTTCATATAATACAGTGGGGTGGGAATGATGAGTCCATATTGATTCTCATTTCTCATAGGAATTAGGAGTTGTGATTCCCAGACACAAGAGATCACACAGGGTTTAATAACGAAAGACGATGTCGTATATATCATCATCAAAGATGGAAATAAAGATAGGCCTACCAAAGATGGAAATAAAGGTATATCTACCATGCAAAGGGAGCCAGAATCCCTGGCTTTGGGAAGACAACACAGCTGTGGCATCAATCACGTTTAAGTCCCTGCTGATCTATAGGGTGACTGAGTTGCAGCTGAAGGAAATACAGGGCAGGACAAAGTCACCTTGACCAGAGCTCCCAGCCTCATGGTAATAATGGGCATGGAGGTGTACTTGGACAAGGGTTTATGCTGTTGTGAGAGAAGCGTATGGGTTGCTCTAAGAATGGAATAACTAGGAAATCATGTGGGCAAGATCCAATAGGGAAAAAAGAAGGCCACCAACTCCTTGTGGCATTAAAGACCATGCTCTGTGGCAATTTGTCTCATCATAGGTCTATGACTATCCTCCAGAGGAGTTAGACCAAATCACGAAACAGTAGACGCCACCAAAATGAGACATAATGAAAAAATAATAGTATCCCTTAAGAAATCTACTAGCCAGAGATACGGTATTAAAGGAGAAGAGTGCAGAGGAGGTCATTATTATAAAGGAAAAGTGACTAGAGCCAAGGCATTAATAAGTATCATAGATCCTTCAAAAAAAATAAAGATGGAGAGAGGTAGGGAAGATTGCATTTCAACAAGTCCTGCCTGGGCCACACTCAGAATGGAATATACACTCACCTTTGCCTCCTAACATAGCCTTTCAGCAGCTGGTAGAGCATCTCAATTCACAGCTCCATCTATTAGGCAACTCTACTTGTAAATATCCTCAGATAATCAGCTGTACCTCAGGTGGGAGGGACTTAGAGAGTGTACATCTAATGAGATGAGGGATGACCTGACACCTGACAGTACTGGAAGGGGGTGGGGCTTGCTGTAGAGACCATGCAATAGCAGCTCTGGGGGACAAAAATCTAAGAAGGGAAGTGAATTTACCTAGGAAAAAGCTCACTCAGGAGCTTTGAGGGGAAGCCAGGGGCCACTGATGGGCTCTGTGGCTAACGAGAGCAAACTCTGTTGCAATAGATCTGTTTACTCTTAAAAAAGGAACCAGGGAATGGGTTTAAGATCATTGTCACTGGCCAGAGTAAGAATCATGAACCCAAACTGTCAGTGTTATATGTTCAGTGCTATGGTATATCCCACAACTATCGACACGGTGTCTGGGGCTCACTCAGAACCCCAAAAGAAGCTGTAATGGAGGATCTTTCTGATTTCAGGACAGACACCAGAGACCTGTTCCAGCGCAAGTCTATGCATGGCTTTTATGAATGATTTTTCCCAACTGACCATTTCACGACTGCACCCAAAAGCCAGTATCACTGCTCTTACCTCTTTCAAAATCATCCTTTTCCGAGCAATCCCCCCAAAAGGAGCTGTTCAGAAGTGACCTTCCTGGGATTTGAAAAGCAGTTGCGAAAATAACTTGGAAATCATGAGTCCTGAGGGCAGATTGTAATGAACGCTCCTTTCCCTCCACTCCCAGAACAGTGCTCTGTGACCCATGCAGTGGTCTTCACTTCTATCTCTACCTTGCTGTGGAAGATGGGGCGAGTCCCATAAGAAGTTCCCTAGCAGGCACAGCCCCATCTTTAAAGCATAGATTTAAGGGGCTGGGAAGGTGGCTCAGTGGTAGAGCGCTTGCCTTGCATGCATGAGGTCCTGGGTTCGATTCCTCAGCACCACATAAGCAAAAAGATAAAAAGCCAGAAGTGGCGCTGTGGCTCAAGTGGTAGAGCACTAGCCTTGAGCTGAAGAGCTGAGGGACAGTGCCCAGGCCCAGAATTCAGGCCCCACGACTGGACCCCCCCAAAAAAATAAAAATATAGATTTAAAACATAATCTTCCCTTTAGGTTCTTTTCATTATGATCTCATATAATCTAGCATCTTTGAGCGTGTGACTGTTTTAATTTTAATCCCTAATGATTTTTCAGAAAAGATGAATAATTTCTTTTCTCATAGTATTTCCTTCTTCGTCTTCTACTTTTGTTGTTGTTGTTGTCGTTGATCGTGGGGCTTGAACTGTGGGCCTGGGCGCTGTCCCTCAGCTCTTCAGCTCAAGGCGAGTGCTCTACCACTTGAGCCACAGCACCACTTCTGGTTTTCTGGTCATTTATTGGAGATAAGAGTTTCACAGACTTTGCTGCCCAGGCTGGCTTTGAACCACAATGCTCAGATCTCAGCCTCCTGAGTTGCTAGGATTATAGGCTTGAGCCACCAGTGCCTGGCAGTATTTCCTTCTTGACTTATGAGTCAACAAGTATCTGATCACTAAGGGAAACAGGGTTAGTGCTTATCTTGACCTCAGATAATGCCAAGGAAACACGAGTTCCATGTGTCACCTACATGCATTGAATATTAATGGCTACATTCTCCCAACCTTTCTCTCTCCATTAATTTACTCCTCTCCCCTTGACCTCACCCCACACTGACACCTGAAGTTCCAACTTCCTGCTATTCATTTTGTTAGATATAAGTTAGCTGTTTAAAGCACTTACACCATTGGAATCCTCTCCACGTATATACCATACCTTACCTTAGTTAATATATTTATATGCAGGGGCTGGGAAGTTGGCTCAGTGGTAGAGCGCTCGCCTTGCATGCCAGAGGCCCTGGGTTCGATTCCTCAGCACCACATAAGCAAAAAGAAAAAATCCGGAAGTGGCGCTGTGACTCAAGTGGTAGAGCGCTAGCCTTGACCTGAAGAGCTGAGGGACAGTGCCCAGGCACAGAGTTCAGGCCCCACGACCAGACCCAAAATATATATATATATTTATATGCAATACGCACAGGGCTGTATACATGGTTATCTATGTATATAAATCAGGTCAAACTTCCACATAGGAGAGAAAACACGTCTCTCTGAGCCTCACTGACTTCACTTAACATATTTTTTTTCTCCAGGTCCATCCATTTCTCTGGGGGCAGTAAAATGGGGTCCCCAAAGAAGCATTGACAGTTGCCTTCATCTGGGACATACTAAACTATACAAGAAGAAAGTCTCAGGTCGTGACAGTTGTTAAAGCAAACTGTGGGACTGTGCGACCTCTGTTGCTTTTCCATCTCTTCAGTTATTTGGCAAACATTTCTGTGTCATCATCATGCTCAGTGGGAGAGGGAAGTGACAAGTACAAAACCCCACCAATTGCTCTTATGAAGCTTGTATGTGTGTGTGTGTGTGTGTGTGTGTGCGTGTGTGTGTGTGTGTGTGTGTCTAGGGCTTGAACTCAGGGCCTGGACACTGTCCCTGAGCTTTTATGGGCAAGGCTAGTGTTCTATAACTTGAGTCATGGCTCCTCTTCTGGCTTCTTTTGGTGGTTTATTGAAGATAAGAGTCTCACAGACTTTCCTGCCTGGGTTGGCTTCAAATTGTGATCCACAGGTCTCAGCCTCCTGAGAAGCTAGGATTACAGGTGTGAGCCACCAGCACCCAGCTTCTCATGAAGCTTCCACAGGAGAACAACACCAATCCATATGGGAGGAATGCGTGGGATGGCTCCCAGGGCTTATAGGAACCCAGAACTTGATTATTAATAGAATTTGGGTGCTCTAGGAGATAGTGAGTATCCCCTTTCTTTGCATCTCAATGTGAGAGAAGAGTTAATAGGAAGGTTTTGCAAGTTCCTGATTAACCTTCCTTTCCATTTCTGTATTTTTTTTTGTTTTCCACATCTCTGTATGTAAAAGAAACACAAATTATCCTGACCACAGAGAAAAAAAAAATGAGTTGACATTCCAGGATTTGTTGGGAGCCAGATTGCAAAAAATGACAGCTCCTTTTGGTGCATGGAAGTTTATGAGCCTGCAACTTCATGTCCTCTTTTCTCTCTGCGTGGAGGCAGAAAAACACAGCAGCAGGGCTGGGAAGGTGGCTCAGTGATAGAGCGCTTGCCTTGCATGCCTGAGGCCCTGGGTTCGATTCCTCAGCACCACATCAGCAAAAAGAAAAAAGCCGGAAGTGGTGCTGTGGCTCAAGTGGTAGAGCACTAGCCTTGAGCTGAAGAGCTGAGGGACAGCGCCCAGGCCCAGAGTTCAGGCCCCACGACTGGACCCCCCCCACCAAAAAAAGAAAAACAGCAGCATTCATGCAGGTCCCTGTTGGGCAGAAGGAAGTGCTCCTCTTCCCCCTCAAAATTGCAAGCAATCAGCCAGCACTAGTGGCTCATGTGCATAACCCTAGCTACTCAGGAGGTTGAGATCTGAAGATCCCAGTTTGAAGTCAGCCCAGGCAGACAAATGCAAAAACCCTCTTCTCCCCAGTGAATAAGCCAGAGGTGGAAGTGTGTGGCTCAAGAGGTAGAGCTGCAGCCTTGAGTGACAAACCTACCCTGAAGCATATGAGATCCTGAGTTCAAGCCCCCATAGTAACTCATGCACATGAACACAAACATTTCAAGCAAATTCCCATCCCCTGGGCACATCTACCCCTGCCACCTCTTTGCTTGGAGCTGGGTTACCTCTGTTTCTCTGCTAAAGGAGATTTCCCCTAAAATATCTTTGGGAACCAAGTTGGTTTTTTTTTTTGTTACCAGTTTCCAAGATTATGAGAACAGGCTTGGATCTCTAAGGAAAGAACATCTACAATAAATGTTAAACGGGAAAAAGCAAGTGTTCTATGATCTTTCTGATAACCTGCAGAAGAAGTAATATTTAGCAACCACTTTGATTTGTCCTGTCCCCAGAGAAAAGAGCAGAGGATGTGACAGGTTAGCCTCAGAGTCCACTGTGCTTTTTTTTTTTTGCCCATCAAAGGCAGAACTGGGAGGAATGGAGCTGGAGCTGGCCTCTTTCCTGTCGGTGAAGGAAGAAAATAGTTCTTTGTTTCTAACTCAGTGGAGCTGTCTGTGAACGCTGTCACAGAAGATGAGTTGCTCCTAGAAATAAAGGGAGAAAGGGGTTTGGAAATAAGAACCTTTATTACCTGGGATATTGAGAGGAAAGAAAGAAAGAAGAAAGAGAAAGAGAGAAAGAAAAGAAAGAAAGAAAGAAAGAAAGAAAGAAAGAAAGAAAGAAAGAAAGATGGAAGGAAAGGAAAGAAGGAAGGAAGGAAGGAAGGAAAGAAAAAAGAAAGAGAGAGAGAGAAAGAAAGAAAGAGAGGAAAAGGCAAGCAATAAAGTGGTAACTGTTTATGCCATAGGCTGTAGCAGAGCCCTGAGTCTAAATCACAAACTTAGAGTTTGGTTCTCACAACCAGGATGAATCCCATGATCCATTTTTCCCCCTGCTCTGGTGCAGAATGCAGCAGAGAATGTAGATTGGGGTCTCTATAAATTCCTGGTTTCTAACCTCAGCCAGGCCCTCATTTCTGCTATTCATTGTCTTTATGGGTCCCTGGGAAGCTCTTTTATTTGCTTTTTTATTTTTTATTTTTTTTGCAAGCCCCTTGTATTTGTTTCGGAGACTTCTCTTTTATTCGATCTGATTTTTTTCTTCTTCTTTAAGATTGCCTTTCCTCGCCACATCTCTTGCCTCTTGTTCTCTTTTCTGAGGGAGGTGGTTTCATAGAGAAGTTGACTCTGCTTCTCCTTCAACGTGTGTTTTCTCATCTAGGAAATGAAGCCAGTTGCTAAATGCTAATGGCTCTTACCTATCACCCTAGCTATTCAGGAGGCTGAGGTCTAAGGATCGAGGTTCCAAGCCAGCCCAGGCTGAAAAGTGTGTGAAATTCTTGTCTCCAACTAAGCAGCAGAGAGCAAAGAGCCAGAAGTGGATCTGTGGCTCAAGTGGTAGAGCACCAACCTTGAGTGGAAAAAGCTGAGCAATAGCTCAAGGTCCTGAGTTCAAGCCCCAGTATCAGATTGCACACAGAGAGAGAGAGAGAGAGAAAGAGAGAGAGAGAGAGAGAGAGAGAGAGAGAGAGAGAGAGAGAGAGAGAGAGAGAGAGAGAGAGAGAGAAAACAGAGCAGCAATAATACCAATCTCAATAAATCACCAAGACTAAGTAAGATAACACAACTAAGGAGCGTCCCAGGAGAACTGGCAGAAAGCAAAAGCTCAAAGGTCAGTATTATTTGTGTTATTACTAGTGTTATTAAAATATTTTAAATTATTAAGCATGCCATTATTATATTCCTCGTTTTGCTTTTGGTCTCCAGCTCTTACCCTCTAAAATCATGTGCACTATTCATTTATTCTGACCCTCCCTTCATTCCCCTCCCCATCCAAATAGTTCCTTCTAAATTGAAAGGAAAGAAACAAGATAACTTTCTATAGTCCTTCTCAAAACATTCTTAATCTTCTAAATCATGCAACCTTTCAACTATTAGTCTGCAGGCTTGTTTTTTAATCAGATGAAAAGAGAAACATCTTCATTGCTTGAGACACTTGTAATTGGAATCTTCTGCTTATGAAAGCACCTTAAATTATAAGTTACTTAAGGATGAGAGGACACAAAAGAGAATGCTTAGACAATAGATCTCAGTATCAGGGGAAATATATACAATTGATATCTATATATAATATATACATACATACATATCACCATATATATATTCTCTCTATATATATATGCACACACACATAGGGGTATATATTTTTTTCTTTCCCTCTCTCGTCTGTCCACCAATATGCATAAAAAGTCACATTTCATAGGGCATCTTTAGATCTGAGATCTTTCAGCACCATCATAGTTTGAAAAGTTCCAGATTCCTCTAGTAGCTTCTCAGATGTGAGACTCTAATACTTTTCTCCCAAACTACTGGGCTAACCTATCTGGTATTCCAATGTATGTGAATCCTAGGAAATACTAGAGTTCAAACAACTCCCATTAAAGTAAACAACCCCTGAAAGGCTTATGGTAAGTGAAAGACAAACACCAAGAATACTAATAGCGAGAATCTCTTGAGTAATCATGTATTCAAGATACACAGCCCATCGGAAACAGCCACACTCATCAGCATTCTTTAGCATTCATTTCCTGAGTAGAATTTCGATGTTTGTTTGGCTCTATGAGGTGATGGGGGATCAAATCCAAGGTCTTGTACAGACTAAGCAGGTGCTCTACCACCAAGCTCCAACCAACAGCCCAGAAACAGTTCGGAAATGACAAATCTGTACCCTTTCAGGCAGAGCTTGGTTTTCATTTTTTACTTTTATTGATTGATTTGCTTTTGCCAGTCCTGGAGCTTGAACTCAGAGCCTGGAAGCTGTCCCTGAGCTCTTTCACTCAAGGCTAGTGCTCTCCCACTTGATCCACAGCTCCACTTCTAGCTTTTGGTGATTAATTGGAGATAAGAGTCTCACAAACTTTCCTCCCCGGGCTGGCTTTGAATGGTGATCCTCAGGTCTCAGACTCCTGAGTAGCTAGGACTTTAGGCATGAGCCACCAGTGCCCAGTGTGATCGTTTTACTTTTTTGAAGGGCAGAGAAAAGAGGAATGTTACATGGCCCATGCATGTTATGGGAAGAGACAAAGTAAGCACTTTAGCCCATCTTCTTCATGCAGACACCAGCTTTAGGTAAAGACAACAGCTGTTGTCTGTTCAGGTGTGTGTGTGTGTGTGTGTGTGTGTGTGTGTGTGTGTGTGTGTGTGTGTGTGTGTGTGTGTGTGTGTGTGTGTGTGTGTGTGTGTGTGTGTGTGTGTGTGTGTGTGTGTGTGTGTGTGTGTGTGTACTGGGACTTGAACTCAGCGGCTGGGCATTCTCCCTGAGCTTTTTCATGCAAGACTGACTCTTTATCACTTGAGCCATACCTCCACTTCTGGTTTTTGAGTCATTTAATTGGAGATAAGAATCTCTTAGACTTTCCTGCCTTGGCTAGCTTTAAATCACAGCCCTCAGATCTCAGCCTCCTGAATAGCTAGGATTATAGGCATGAACCGCCAGTATGTGGCCTTGATCCTCATTTTCTTTTATAGTCTGCATATAATTTAAAAAATCTCACCTCTCCTATTGAGGGCTGTCAGGTTTGGCAAATCATTGCCTAGCACCTTCTTGCATGGTTTACGGAGATCTCCTCAGAGTGGCCTTCTCCCAGTAGATTCAACCCTATTTTATTTACAACCACTTATGCATGTGAGGCCATACCAATTGCCTGCATTATCCCCTTCCTAATAAATTCCTTCTGGGTCGTTCCATCAGTTCTTTAACTGGAAGTGACAGAAAGCATAATTAAGTAAGGTCTGGGGCTAAAGGAAACTTACTGGCTCATGGAGCAGATCTAGGCCAGGTGGCTAGCCAGAGGTGTAATTTACAGCAAATAATTTAGTGATATTAGACCCTGGCTCTTTTTCAATTCTCTCACTTTTCTCCCTCTGTCTGCTGGTGGTATTTGCTTCTGCTGATATTGTTCAGCCTTTCTTCAGTCTCTGTTCAAATAGGACCATTACAGCCTCCTGTAGTGGAGCCCACACCACTCATACCAATGCCACAGGGAGGAAAAATATCTTCCTAAGACCTCTATCAACAATGGGGTCACCTGTAGGATGCAATCACTATGGCTAAAGGTCTAGAAGACTCTCTGGTGTCAGCCACAGGTGGGGGCCAGGTAGAGACACCCTTTTTAATTTGAAGAATGTAATTTTGAATGAAAAGATGGAGAAGAATCCTAAGAGGAGGTGCTGGGGAAACACAAACAAGCATGATTCTCTCTAGGGTGCCATATTGCCTACATAATAGATTGCTAATTCCTCAGCTCCGCCCACCACGACATTTTACACATGGTCTTAGAACCATCCCTCCAACTCTGTCCTCAGCCAGCCACTACCTTTCCAACCATCCTGTCACACGGATGGGTGGTTATTATTCCCTACAAAACTTGGGCTTTAATTTCTACTTGTCATGTCTTCCAGACACTACCCTTCTATTCCCTACAAAATGCTGCCAGTGCTTAATGCTCCAAGACCTGGTGAGAAATGCCCCTTTTCCAATTCTCCACTTACATTGGTCCCATCCTTACACTTTAACTACTTTCAGGGCACCTGGAGTTCAGGTAATGGCATTTCCTTGAGTCATTGTCATCTACTAGACCGTGAGCTCCTTGAAGGTTGAAGGGATGTCTCCTTCATCGCCAGTCCCAAGATGGATACAGCAAAGGTAAATGAAGGATGGAGGAACAGACAGAGCCCCAGTCCTCATTTACTGTGTGATCTCACTCACCCAAGTCCTAATGGCTTGTTTCAACAAGCTGGTGGATCTCCTATAGAGCCCACGTGATGAATGAATAAATGACCACAGATTCGCTGCTCACATTTCCAGAGGTGGGGACTTGCAGATTTCTACTGTCCATATTTCCAAGGTATGACTGATACCCAGGTTTCCATCTGAAAATATCCTCAAGGACCCCAAGAAGGGAGAGACACAGCTCAAGGGAGACAGCTGTCATCTGTTTTTGAAGCTCTGGAACCTGTACCACCTCAGTCGATGTTCCTTTTAGTATTGTCGCCTTGTGGTTCAGAATTGTACATTTAGGTTAGAGTGGATCTCCTTTTGAAAGCACCTGTCCAGTATGTACTAGCAAAGAGACAGAGAGAAGTGGACAGAGACAGACAGACAGAGGGGAAAAAAAGAAAGAAATGTACAAAGGGAGAGTCAGAGAAGTCTGTACAGATCAACAGAGACAAAGAGGACAGAGACACGGAGAGACACAGAGAAACACACAGAGGGACAGACAGAGAAATAGAAACAGAAAGAAACACAGAGAGAGAGAGAGCAATGAGGAGCATGCTCTGTGTCTGCATAGCAACCTGCAGTTTCTCCCCTATTGCCTGTATTTGAATGTAATAATTACCGAGCCAGGGCCAAATGTCAGGCACCTCTCTCTGTATCCAGAGGGCTCTTTTGGCCTGGGCATGGTTTGTGGCCTCATTCCATCAGATCTTGGCTCACATGACCTCATCTCAGGATGACCTTCTCTGGCCATTCCACTTAACACCCCCCCCCCCCGCTGACCTAGAGTTCAGCCCCTGTAGCCTGTGATGTGTGTCCATAGCCCTTCCCAATGACGTGGTCATCTTCGGGTGTTACATTGCTTGTGTCTCTCTCCCCTCCCTTCCCTGGGACATGAAATCCAGGAGGCCAGGAACCCTGAGGCTCTCCTGCATTTTGTCCCAAACTCCTCCAACGTTTGGCAAGCAATGATTTCCCCCACTCCCACCCCCCATAAACATTTACCAAGTAGACAGAGAAATACCAAGTGCCTTGCAGAGATTATTTGACTCAATTTTGCTCCCGCAACCATGTAAAGTAGACACTAGTATCATTCCACTTTACCATGAGGAAGCAGGCTCAAAGGAGTTCAGAGGTCACTTTTGTGTCCCATAATGAATAACAGACAGGATCCAGACTCTGACGTGGGCTCTACTTGACTGTTTCTCTCTTTGAGAAATCTCTGGGCTTTTTCTAAGAAAACTGAGATGAGATTTCTTTTTTTTTTTGTATTCTTCTCAAGTACATAGGTGGACATTTTCCCCATCTGGTAGCTAGTCATTGTCACCATGGTGACCCCCTGAGGAAAGAGATTTACTAAGCTATTGCTGCACTGTCACACAAGAGCTATGGGGCCAACTTCTTCACTCTGCCATGCGTAGGTTATAAATTGTTTCCTCTCCAAGATGTCACTTGACTCTGATTTACCTTAGGAACCCCATTCTGTGGATAAAGAAACAAAAGGCAGAAAGGAAGTCATCTGTCCTGAAGTTTTCCAACTCAGTTCAACTTCCTTTTCCCTACTTGCATCTCAAATACTAAGCCATGTAGTCAAGTAAGAGACCCATGGGAAGAACAGGAACTTATAGCCAGAACTTTATTATTATTATTATTATTAATAATAATAATTATTATTATTATTATCATTATTATTATTATTGCCAGTGCAGGGGCTTGAACTCAGGGTTTCTACATACCCTCACTTGGCTTTTTCTAGGTCTTTATCACTTGACCCACAGCTCTCCTTCCAGCTTTTGGGCTGGTTAACTGGAGATAAAGAGACTCACAGATTTATCTTCTCAGGTTGGCTTCGAACCATGATCCTCAGATCTCAGCCTCCTGAATAGACTAGGATTTTTAAGTATGAGCCACCAGCACCTGACTAAAGCAGAACTCCTAACAGTACAAGGCTATGGGCCACATTTTTTCTTTGTGGAAACTTCTTGCAAGAAACAGCGACCCGACATTCTTCATAAAACTCATTCCAGGCAGGTGCCCTTGGCTCATGGCTGAAATCCTAAAAGCTCAGGAAGCTGAGATTTAAGGATCACGACCTGAAGCCAGCCTGGGCAGGAAAGTCCATTAGACTCTTATCTCCAAAAACGACTTGGAAAAAGCCAGAAGTGATACTGTGGCTCACGTGGTAGACTGTTACCCTTGAGCACAAAATGGCTCAGGGACAATGCTTATGCCCTGAGTTCAAGCCTCAGGACTGGCACAAACAAAAACAATAACAACAACAACAAAAAGTTCCATTTGTTCGCAGGGTTCTCCCTTTAAACAATTGCAGTATCAAGATGTCACATACAAAAAGAGAAGCTATTCCTGTGGACAGCCAGCACAGCTAATGAGACCCTTAGGCAGAAGTCCCCAGGTGACATTTTTCCAGCTTACTGTTCCCTGGATTCTTGATCTTATGTGGTGCTATATAACTAGAGACTGTGAATATTGCCACCCAGTTGACTATTAGACTCCAGAGGATTGGCCCCAATAACTTGTTACTTAGAAAAATTACTATACTCCATCAGACTGTGAAGCAGTTGCTATGATGCCAAACATTAAAGACTAATAACAAAAGAAATATATAATATATAATACATGTTTATAATCACATATATATCGCATATATTCAATATTATATATATATATATATATATATATATATATATATATATATATATATATATATATATATACATGCACATGCACATTGATCCTGGGGCTTTAACTACATGGTCTGGTTACTGTCCCTGAGCTTTTTGGTGCTCAAGGCTTGCACTCTACCACTTGAGCCACGTCATCTTTTTTGGTGGTTAATTAGACATAAGGGTCGCATGGTCTTTCCTGCCAGGGCTGGCTTGGAACTGTAAACCCTCAGAACTCAGCCTTCTGAGTAGCTGGGTTTACAAGTGGGAGCTACTGGCCCCTGGTTAACAAAAGGAATATCTGAGAGACTTGGGCGATCCAAACATGTATCTAGTCCATAGTATTCGTTTTCATCGTTTGGTTGGTGGGAGTATTTTATGTGTCCCTATGCCGCTCTGTGGTTTGTAAGTTAAAAGACTGCTTGAGGACAGGATGTGGAAAATTATTTCGCCCCAACTCCACACACCCTTAGAGTTCATCCACCAGCCCCTTTCATGAAACATGTCAGTCCCCAAAGGAGACAAGGTCTAGGAACATAGCCAGAGAGCTTTGATGAAGCAACAGCAAGAATTTCCTAGGCTTGCAACTCAATATTTTTGTGACACACTTAATAACATAAAGAAAAACAATAATACCCAGAATCTTGATTGCATCTTTCAATTTTATTCCAGAACATTTTTTCCCACCTGGAGAATATATCTCATCAGCTGCTCAGAGTACCCACAAGGCACCGCTCCTCAGACTCTAAAAGGCCTGATAATTATCTGTCAACTTATTAAAACATCAATATCTGTTCTCTAGAGATTTCTTTCCATCATTTTGAGGCAAGGCTTAAAGAAATTCTTTCTTTCTTTCTTTCTTTCTTTCTTTCTTTCTTTCTTCCTTCCTTCCTTCCTTCCTTCCTTCCTTTCTTCCTTCCTACCTTCCTTCCTTCCTTCCTTCTTTCCTTTTTCTTTTCTTTCTTTCTTTCTTCTTTCTTTCTTTCCTTCTTTCTTTCTTTCTTTCTTTCTTTCTTTCTTTCTTTCTTTCTTTCTTTCTTTCTTTCTTTCTCTTTCTTTCCCTCCCTCCCTCCCTCCCTCCCTTCTTTCCTTCCTTCCTTCCTTCCTTCCTTCCTTCTTGTGTTATTTGAAACAGGGTCTTGCTTTGTAGCCCAGGCTAACTTCAGATTCGCTATGTAGCCTAGACTGTATTTGAACTCACAATTCTGCCTCAGTCATCCAACTGCTAAGATTATAGAGGTACATAACTACACCCAGCTAGGAATTCTGCATTTTAAAGAAGTTCCCAAGAAGAATAGTATTGCTGCTTCACCAATCATCCTTTTAGCAGGGGAAAAGACCCATCCCACCCATTTCCCAGATGGGAACACCACTTATCATTGGCAGAAGGTCTTGTAAAAGACCCTGTTGGTACTGAACAAGATAGCTGCTTGTTTCTGTAGGCATGTAAATGTCTCCAGAAAGACACATCCAAGCAGAAAACATCCTTCATAAAACATCCAAAACATCTTTAGCAAATTTCTTTTTTATTGCTCCATTTCTTCTTGCAGCTTTGAGCTAGCTTGGGGGGGAGGGTAAGATGGAGGGAGGGAAGGAGGGAGGGAGAGAGAGAGAGAGGTGGAGCTAATGTGTTGTAATGAATAGTTTCACAAGTTAATTAAGGAGAGATATATCAGAGCTAATGAGGAAACAATTTTCTTCTCGACTCCCACTGCTAAGGCGGAGAATCTCCAAGGTCACACAGCTTAGTCTTCCCTTGCTGCCTTCCTACAGCTTCCCCTTTGATGTTGATTAAGGATGATTTATTATGGCTTCAAATGATAGATTGGGAGTAGAGGGTGGGAGATGGTGATGGAGGGAAAGAAAGGTTTAGGTTCCCCTGGGGGAAAAAAAAAGTAGATAATAAACGTTTTTTTAAAAAGGTTTATCTCTCTATAGAAGAAGTCATGTTTCTCTCCACTTTGGGTAAAGGGAATTCACAGGATGTTGTATTGTGATGCCGTATTAAAAATTAAAAAAATAAACCCACTGGGAGAAAAAAAAGTATCCATAAAATTAGGAAGTAGTGAACTATAAAATTGTTAATTATTTTCTAGTAAATTTACTTTTAAATAACTTTTGACATCAATTACAGGCACCATTAGCCACCATTAAGTACTGGGCATGTTTACCAAACAAGGGTAGTGCACCACTGATTTATGTCCCCCACCTGTGCCACTTCATCATTTCAGTTCCGCCCCCTCTTGAGTACCCCTGCTATGTATTCCTCACAAACACAGCAAGAGTTGTACCAAGTGCTGAATTCAACTCCATAAGTAATGGCTGATTGTTTCAAGTGTCCTAGTCCTAGTCAAATCTCAAGTGTCTTAGTGGAAGGTAATTTAGGGAGAAGCCTTTCACTGTAAATTGTCAATTTGAGATGTATTTCCTAGCTCGCAGTTTCTCTAGATTTGACTATGCAGTAGGGTCATTTGGGGAAAAAAAAATTTTCCAGTCCTGGGGCTTGAACTCTGGACCTAGGTACTGTTCTGAGCTTCTTTTGCTCAAGGTGAAGACTCTACTACTTGAGCCACAGCACCACTTCTGGCTTTTTTGATTAGTTTATTGGAGATAAGAGTCTCACAGAGCTGGGCTCACGCCTGTAATCCTAGCTACTCAGGAGGCTGAGATCTGAGGATTGTGGTTCAAAGCCAGCCCAAGCAGGAAAGACCATGAAACTTTTATCTCCAATAAACCACCAGAAAACTGGAAGTAGCACTGTAGCTCAAGTAGTAGTGCACTAGCCCTGAGCTGAAGAGCTGAGGGACAGCGCTCAGGCCCAGAGTTCAAACCCATGGCCAACCAAAAAAAAAAAGTCTCATGGAGTTTCCCACCCAGGCTGACTTTGAATTATAGTCCTCAGATCTATGCTTTCTAAGTCACCGGTACTGAGCTTGGGGGAAAAAAATAAGCCTTTTATGTCAACATTCTGCTTTATTACATTTGTATCTTTAAATGATAAAAAAAAAGAATGTTTTCTTGTATTATAATATGTAGCCAAGAACAATACCCACAGCCTCCATCATCCTCAGCTACGGACTCATGAACTTTTTCCTCCTGACTCCTTGGCCTCTATGAGGTGGAGTTTGGGGTTAAACAGCCAGCCAGACTTACAATGCCCGGAGTCAAACGTTAAGTGTGGGACTCTTTTTAGTCTGTCATACACCAGGCACAAAGAGCTTTAGACACAATCCCTTGCTTTGTGCTCTCCTCATGGGATTGGACATGCTGTGGATCCCTGCAGCCATCTTTGGAGTGGGGCCTGCGACTCCACCATCCATCATACAGGGACAGAAGATGGGGACAAGGGTGACAGACCTCAGCCTGGGGACAGGTAGTTTGGATACACTCTTGAATGCTGCTGCTAATGAAGTAAGGAGACTGGGTCTAAGTAACATGGCCTTGTTCTCATAGCCAAACGGGTGCCTTGTTAGGTGCAGGGAGCTTTCCACCCAGCTCTGAAAAGCCTAGAGATGAGAGAGGACATTCATTGAATTGCACACGTCATGCTGTTTTGCTTTAGGAGAGCTTTTGCCACTGAGAATGCTGGCCTTTGGTTTCCCCTAAGTGGTTCAATTCACTCTTCTCTGAGTAGTCTCTAAACATCTCCCCATATGGAAAATGTGAGGCCTATCCCCCCCCCCCATGGAAAGTTTAAGTAGACCCTTGATTTACTTCCCTAAATGGAAAGTTCTCTTGCACCCTGACTATTTCCATATAAGGTCTGCTTTTGTTAAGGCTTGGACCCCACCCCCAGCTTGTGTTTTTTGTCTTTAAACGCTTGGTTCCAGCTCAATTTGGGGGCTGTGGGTCTCTGAGACAGGAGTCCACCTGCAGACGCCAGCTGTCCAATAAAGACTCCCAATTTGACCTCTCAAGATGTGGCTTCTCTGTTTCCTCACGACTGAATTCCCATACAACACTAGCCTCTAGCCTGACCATGCCGCTTACTAGCAGAGTATTCTTCAACCTCATGGTGCCTCAGTTTCTCATCTCAATCCTTTCCTTAATGTTTCCAGAAGCATGGCATGGAGATGCCCCTGACATGGAGTCCAGCATCTGCTTTATTCTTTTGTGGGTGATTTCCTGACCATGAAGAAGCTTTGTCAGCATGGGTAACCTTTCAAGAGAGCCATAAGGGCAGAGATTCTTTGGGGTTCTGCTAAGGAAAGCAGAGAAGCCAATGGGACTGGTGATTACAGGACTATGAACAAGATCTGCTGTTATGTGTGGTCATTGCTCATGTGCATTACATAGTCTGCCTTTTTAAAAAACCAGCCTGGAGTTAGTGAAAACTGGAAGAGAAGAAGGTGGCAATTAGTTGTCATCTTCTTTGTTATCTTTAAGTAGTTGTGCAAAGGAGTTGCCATGTGTGGCCAACTCTGGGTCAACTCTACAGAGCAATATTGCACCCAGAACCAAGGGGGCTGGGCTATAAATTCAGGTTACATCCAGGTTCTCTAGAGGGTGTGTGTGTGTGTGTGTGTGTGTGTGTGTGTGTGTGTGTGTGTGTGTGTGTGTGTGTGTGTGTGTGTGTGGTGTGTGTAAGGGGAGGAAGAGATCAAGAAGGGGGTCCAACTATGAATAAAGTAAATGTCTGAGTATCTATTTGACAACCAGTCTCTTCTTTCTATTGTCTTGCAGTAAAACCCTGGAGCAGTATTGAGTTGTAGCTGCAGAACCAGAACTCAGGGTTGTGAGTTGTTTTCAGTCTCCTCTGTGTTGCATAAAGCAGGGGCAGGATGGGCCAGATACCTTCTTAAGTGGACTAACACACCAACCCTCAGTGCATGTATCAAAGCCCACATGATAGACCCCATTGTAAATGCAAATGGTGGTGCTGTTCACAATTATCTAGCTCCCCTCATGCTTTAAGGACATAGTGCTACATGAAGAGCTGGAATCAGAGGGGAGGGATGCCCGGATGCTTACAGCCACCCTGGGCTTTGCTCATTACATGTTTTGGCTAGAATGAGGATGTTAAGACTCATGTGTTCCTGCTTAGACCAGATGCCTTGAACCCCTACCATGGTCTGTGAGGCCAACCTGACTTCCATTTTCTCCCTTCACTTAGGTGCTGTGTCTCTTCCTGCTGATTCTCAGTGCACAACATATCTCAAAAGAAAATTGGAAATGTTGATGGGCTTCTATGGGCAGAGTTCTTGGCTCTTTGCCCTGGTATGAAATGAATGTTTGTGTTTTGTTTTGTTTTGTGACAGTCCTGGGGCTTGAACTCAGGGTCTGGGTGCTGTCCCTGAGTATCTTTTGCTCAAAGCTAGCACTAGACCACTTGGGCCATAGCTCCACTTTAGATTTCGGTGGTTAATTGGAGATGAGTCTCATGGACTTTCCTGTCCCAGCTGGCTTTGATTCATGATCCTCAGATCTCAGCCTCCTCAGTAGCTTGGATGATAAAGATGAGCACTTACACCCAGCTTTTGACATTAGGTTTTAATAATAGAATGGAAACAAGCAACTCCCTGGATGTTTCTGTGATATCAAATTCCAGGGCTTCAATTCTCACCTCAGATGCTATCATCAGGAGCATCTATACCCCAGAGGCTAAGAAGATTACCTGATTTCTTTATGGTAACATTCTCTCCCATTAAAAATTATAAAAATCAAGCCGGGCGCTGGTGGCTCACACCTGTAATCCTAGCTACTCAGGAGGCTGAGATCTCAGGATCACAGTTCAAAGCCAGCCCTGGCAGGAAAGACTGTGAGACTCCTATCTCCAATAAACCACCAGAAAACCGGAAGTGGCGCTGTAGCTCAAGTGGTAGAGTGCTCGCCTTGAGCTGAAGAGCTGAAGGACAGCGCCCAGGCCCAGAGTTCAAGCCCCACGACCGACAAAAAAAAAAAAAAAAAAAAAAAATTATAAAAATCAATTGTACAGTATGGGGAGGTAAAAGAGAATAACTGTTTTTAATACTAACCTCTAACACGACGTCAATGTTCATTTTTATCCCTTTCTGTCCCTTCCACTCCTAAGAGATCTGCAGCCTTCACAGTCACCGTGATCACTTTATTCAATACATTATTACTGGTCGGGCACCAGCGGCTCAGGGTCTGTGTGTGATCTCAGCTCCTCGGGAAGCTTGAGATCTGAGGAACATGGTTCAAAGCCAGCCCTGGCAGCAAAGTCCTTGAGAGTCTTATCTCCAGTAAACCACCCCAAACCCAGATGAGTCAGAGAGTGAGGGTCTTGTGTTTTATGGATTGGGATAGACCTCAGAGGGTCCAGTCATTACCAGGGATGTGAGTTTACAGAGGTAAAGGACAAGGGTGGGGTGGTGGGGGGTAAGAAGGGAGTTCTACATAGAGGAGACCATCCAAGAGAGCTCAGAGTCGCCCCATTTCACCCTGTCCTTTCAGTGTTCAGGACAAACATACCATATGGAAGATCAAATGAGGCTCTTCTTCATTTTGGCTGGGGGGCGGGGGGGAGAAGTGGGTGGGGTTAGAGGAAAGGTGGATGAATGCAGTCATAATAGTTAATGTGGTTCCCATGCGAACAACCAGGTAAGTTGAGGGGAGGGGTGGGGCTGGGAGAGACGGGAGAAGGATGGGAGGGGTGATTGTTGATCATGACGCATTGTACACCTACACTGGCGTGTTGAATTGAAACCTCTCTGTACAATGGCATCAAGTAATTCTTTTAAATACATTGCGGTGGGGGAAAAGGATACCTCCTTCTCAACCCTGATGTGTGTGAAAACATCCCTAGTCTAGAAGCTTTAAATTCTAGATTGTTCCCAGAATCAGGTGATCAGGTCACTGGTTTGAAGGGCTGGTTTTCAGGCAACTCAATTTAAGGCTTACACATGATTGTGGTGATGAGAAGAGTTTTCCTGCATGGTTCACTTTTTTGCCAGCCCTGAGCACTTTGCCTGCCAGGTTATCTCTGGCCACCGCGGGCCTGAGACCATGGGCCCATTAGGATCACAATTTGGGCCCATTTTTGTCAAAATGGGTTCAAGTTAAGAGCCATCAAGGGCTAGAAAAGAGGCGAGTCAGACAGCTGAGCGCTAAATTGGGAAGAAATTCAAATCCCATAGCCCAGCTGCTTCCCACCTGGGAATCTTCTGGCCTCTGTTCCCCACCTTTAGAAATTAGATCAATATGGTTTGCCCTCCCCCACCTCCCTCTCCACATCTGTACCTATAGGGCCCAGTCCTTTGGGCCCAGTCCAATGCGACCCCCAACGCCCCATTCCAAACTCCAAACACAGGGGAGAATGCGTGGGGCTGCATTGCACAGCATCTGAAGCAAAAGAGGACAAAACACAGCATATTCAGTGGACCAAAGAAGTTATGGGGCTCATGGCCAAGCTTCCAACTCTAATCAGTGACTGGGGACCATATGCCAGTGACCGGCGCCCACACATGGGCCCACATCTGCCTGACATGACCTTGAGCAGAGCAGAGAAGAAGTAGAGGTCAGATCCATTCCAGGGAAGGTTAAGAGAATCTGGGTCTCAGAACTTTTCTCCCAATGTCCTCAAGAAGGAACTAAAGCTAATCCCTGGTGTTTATGGCTTTGGGGGTTGTGAAATCTATATACTCTTACAACAACAACACCCCAAGTTTAGGCTGTAGGGAATATGATTCCGCCTCAGGGCCTTTGCCAGTGTCCATACTGGTTAATCATCTTCCCCAGACATTTAGTGGGGTTCATGCTCTTCTAATTCAGCTCTGCCAAACCACCTTGTGAAAAAATAACATTCTTGCCCTGTGTTTTGTATTCTATATTCTGTTTCATAGATGTAGTGCTTCATATATATATATAAATGTACATATCTATATATTTGTATATATTACATGTATATGCACTCATATATATGATATTTATGGTATATATGATATATATGGTATATATAAGATATATATGATACTTATTTTTTATCTTTAAGTATTTGTGCAAAGGAGTTGCTGTTCAACAAAAAGAGTTTCTGAATACAATGCCTCTTGATCAACATTCTGGCTATCCCTCCCAACACACCCCTTCTCTCCCTTTTACTACTTCTTGGCTACCTGGTTTTATGTTATATGTTGAATAATTGTCTGTCCTACTAAAACCTAAGATTCATGAGGACAGGGTCTTTGCTTGTGGAAGACTTTGCCCAGAGTGGCTTATTAAAGGAAAGCAGAAGAGTGAATTAATGAAAACAATGTAGTCTCAAATTCTTTCTCTCTCTGGAGGCAGACATGGTCATTATCAGCCATCCCCCAAAGAAAGCATGAAAAATGTTTTGCGTTTCAGTAGCTTTCCATTTACATGGAGTTTTAAGTTTTTATTTAATTAAAAAATAGCTGGGCGCTGGTGGCTCAAACCTGTTATCCTAACTCCCCAGGCGGCTGAGATCTGAGGATCATGGTTCAAAGCCAGCCTGGGCAGGAGGGTCTGTAAGACTCTTATCCCCAATAAAATGTTCATAAAAAGGCAGAAGTGGTGCTGTGGTTCAAGTGGTAGAGTGCTAGCCTTGAACACAGAGAGGCTTAGGGACAGAGCGTAGGCCCTGAGTTTAAGCTCTAGGACCAGAAAAAAAAACCAAACCAATAATAATAATAACAGTAATAATAATGCCACATTGCATATACTTTTCAATAGCCTGCCTTTTAGCTTCTTATGTACAATACTATTTTTTTCTTGCAACAATAATGAATACTTAATATGTTAATATAGTTTTAGTATTCCATTATCTGAATCCATCATGTTTTCTCTTCCTAATGAAACACTTTCTGATTGCAAATTTGCATCATTATTACAAGTAAAATGATGTGTTAGTTATAGACTGGTGGGTAACAAATTTCCCTACAAGTTAGTGGTATTGCCGTAGCATTTCTAACCGCACAGTTTCTCTGATCAAGAACCAGATGTGCCTTAGAGGCGGTCTTCTGGCTCTGATGCTTTTGCATCAGAGGTGGTGGTCTGGTCCCAAGGCCTGCCTGGGAACACTTACCTCCTGTTGTGAGTCCTTGTTCTAAGTTGCTCTGTTCCTCCAGGAATGTTGGCTAAGCTCTCTCCTTGGATCCTAGCCATGAGGCCTTCTCTAAAGGGCAGATCAAGGACTAGATGCTAGCCTTATTAAACACTCAAGTGAGAGAGAGAGAGAGAGAGAGAGAGAGAGAGAGAGAGAGAGAGAGAGAGAGAGAGAGAGAGAGAGAGAGGGAGAGAGAGAGAGAGAGAGAAAGAGAGAGAGAGAGAGAGAGAGAGAGAGAGAGAGAGAGAGAGAGAGAGAGAGAGAGAGAGAAACAGCAAGAAACAGAGAAACCAGAAAGAGGGAAACAGAGCAACTCAGAGAGAGACAAAGAACAAACAGAAAGAGATGACAGAAAGATACCTACAGACAACACAGAGAGAGAGACAGAGTTGGAGGGAAAGACATAGAAAGAGACAGAGAAGCACAGGCAGAGGTACAGAGACAGAAACAAAGACAGAGAGACAGAGAGACAGAGACCAACAGGGATTTTAAAAGGTCTAAAACAAATTGTTTCAATAGGGATATAGGTTGACCCATTGCAACAATGAGATGTACAAGATGCTATGTCGAAAAATGAACTTGACAATTTAGGCAGGCATGGTGGGGGGGATGTAGTTGTGGAGGTGGGGGGAAAGGGAGGGGAGGGGGAAAACAAAGGAGGAGGCAATAATGCTTGATAAGAAATGTATTCATGACCTTGCTCACGTAACTGTTACCCCTCTGTACAGTATTTTCACAATAAAAAAAAGTATTAAAAAATCTAATCACAAAAGTGGCATCTCATCTTTTGTACTAGTCTCTCTGCTATAGCAGCCAATCACGACAGGACCACTACCACATATGCCAGGAGAGTGTGCAATCCGGAGATCTGTCAGCCTGCCACAGGTTGGCACGTACATCTACATTTCCAGACAGACCTATCTACATCCACGCACATAGCTGAATCTGAAGGCTGATTTGAAATACAGTGTTAGAAGAGACTCATTGGATTGGATTATGTATATGTTTATTATTGGGTCACCTGTTAGAAGACATTTGATACATAAAGTTATAATGCCTTCCAAGATTAAAAAAAGAATCCTAGAAGCTTAGTTCTGTCCATTTCAGTACTGGGTACGTGTGTGTGTGTGTGTGTGTGTGTGTGTGTGTGTGTGTGTGTGTGTGTGTGTGTGTGTGTGTGTGTGTGTGTGTGTGTGTGTGTGTGTGTGTGTAATTTACTCCTCCCGCACCCAGCACCCACACTCCACCAGTAAGCTGGATGGGAAACCTAGAGTGTGAGGATTTGAAATAAATTTCAATTCATAAGGTTCTAACACACTTCAGATATTTATGGAGTCTAAAGCAAACAGCTCTTCTCCATTTCCCATCTTCTTACCAGGGAGTCCACCCTTGTATTGATTTGTGAGATCTCTGCACATTTTACATATTCTCCTTCTGGTACATAAATAGGAAGATAATAGACAAACATGAAGCAAACTTAACTATCCGGTTTCTAGTATATGGATTACAAATACTTTTCTTTGGCAATTTGTAATTGTCCTTTTGGTTTTATTTGTGATATTTGTATAGACATATTTTATTCAAAGAATATTTAACCTAAATCAAGTCTATGAAAGAAGCTAACACTTCTTTAGTTTTTCCTTCGTCCATTCCTTCCTTTCTCCAACTCTCTCCCTTCTTCCCTTCCTCCCCTCTCCTTCCTCCTTCCCTCCCTTCCTTCTCCTCCCATTCTTCACTGCTCCTTCCTTGTTTTCTCCCTTTCTTCCCTCCTTTCTTTTCATCTTCCTTTCCTTCCTGCCTCTATTTCTCCTTTCCTCCCTCCCTCCTTCTTTTCTTCCCTCCCTCCCTCCTCCCTCTCTCTCTTCCTTCCTTCCTTCTTTCCATTTATTTCTTTCCCTTTTTCTTTCTTCTGCTTGAATCACCACTCTAATTCACCACCTCTCATTTATTTTGTTTTGTGTGTTCAAGTGTGCATTTAACTTTTCCTTTATTTCCCTTGTTCCTACTGTTGTTGTTTTGATACATGGAAGGAGTGAACCTCAGACTATTTATTGACGGATTCTTTCTATTTATGTGAAACGCTATATTTACATCTTGTACAGTTTGGTGTTGTTTACATCTCTTCCAGGCTGTCTTTAGTTCCTTGATCAAACTATCCATCTTTGAAGAACTTTTCGTGCTATTCTATTGAGCATATGCATTTTGTGAATGCTATATCTATATATTTTTATGAGCATAATTTTACATCAGTAAACCCATGCATCAAGACATGGATATACATTCTCACTGATTATTATATTTTGGTAATTGTTCAGACTTGTTTATTTTTTTTCCTTTTAGAAGCATTTTTTGGTAAGATGTCAAATTATGAGGGGTTTGATCAAATCTGTTTACACCTATAAATTTGAGGAATCGATATTTTAAATAAATATATTTTACACAAATATATATATATATATATATATATATATATATATATATATATATTCCAAAGCATCATACAGTAGATTCCTGTTCAAGTCCAAGTTTTCAAGTCCTGTTCAAGTTTTATGAACACTCAGCAAAGAGTTGGAGCAAATCCTTCAGAGGTTTTGAATTTATGACAGTTATAACTAGGATTTATATTCCACAGCTTTGTAAGTTTGGGTACATTTCCTCTGCTCTCCAATCTGCCTCGCTCATCACTGAGCTGGACCTGTTGGTTCTGCTCTCTCTCTCTCTCTCTCTCTCTCTCTCTCTCTCTCTCTCTCTCTCTCTCTCTCTCTCTCTCTCTCTCTCTCTCTCTCTCTCCCTCTCGGATGTGGAGGCTGTGTGGGTTCAGTGAGGTGGGAAAGCTCCCGGAGGGGTATGGAGCATACCAGGTGTCTCACATCCAGCGTGGGAGTTGCTGTTAATGTAACAGGAGTTGTAGAACACTGGCAGATAATTGTGATCATCCCAGACCATGAAGAAAATTCCTCTTCCACCTGATGGCTCCGTGCACCTGGTACAATTAGCCTGTGAAATCTTTTGAAGGAGGAAATGAGGCGATGAGCCAGCAGGCAGGCAGGCAGGCATCCACCCTCCCATTGCATGGCTTTAACTCCTTTAGCTCCATTCTGCTTCATGCTCCCTACCACACCCACTAAGGATCCATCTAGGAAAGTGGTCTCAATTGCTCTTGGAAGTGCAGATGGCTATCGTGCTTGGCCATGAAGTCTGATTTGCCTGTTAGGTGTGATTTGTGAATGTAGAAATACAAGAGTCTCCCTCCCTTCCCCATCCTTGTTACTCAAAGTCTTGGGCCTTTACATGGTAGTGCTGCACAATGGTGCCAATCTGTTGGATCGAGGGACAGCTACAGGAGGGGGTCTATATGATGATTCCAGATGAGAGCCATTAGGACTTCTTTTCACTCAGGTACTGAGTTTCAGACTTGTGTGGAATTTCCACCGGCAGCCCCTGGACCTAGAAGTAAGAAAATGGATACTTGGCAGATGGAAAGGAGAGAGGAAGGAATGAAGGGTGATGTGGAGCTTGGGAGAAGATAAGGGGGTGGGGCCGGACAATGGTAGCCTGAGAAGTCAGAGGAATGATAGCTGAGGGAAGGAAATGGAGTTGAGAAGAGTGGTGGGTAGATGTGCTCAAAAGAGGATGAACTCAGAAGAAAACCGTGAGGAGAAGTGAAGCGGGGGGAGAGGAGGGGAGAAAGACAAAAGGGAAGAGGAGGAGAAGAGGGGACAGGAGGGATGGAAAGGGGAGGGGAGGGGGGAAGGAAAGGAAAAGAAAGGAAAGGGAAAGTCTGATTTTTTTTAACTTCTTGCAGAAAAAAAAATCTGAATGGAAATGTCCTAAAACGCTGGCAACAATATATTCTGTGACCGAGTCATTATGTAGAGGGATGAGCCAGGGGGCTGAAGGACAGAATTAATATAGTCAGTAATTCTATCCCTTTGGCAATGTCTTTCTGCATGGAATAATGATGTGAAGTCTCAATCCTCCCCGACCTGCACATTCCTCATAACAAACAGGTCCCACCGCGAGTGGCTATTTAACTTTCAAGGCCACAGCACTGGCAAATGGACTGGCCTCTGAGTCATTTCTTTCTTTCTTTTTTAAATTCTGCCAAGGAATGCTAAAGTTACCAAAGCAACCTGGGAAAATCTAGCATTCGGGAATACCATGACAGCGGCTGTTGGCTTTTCCTGGAGTTTGGAATTGGGGGGGATGAGATATCTCTTGGTTCAACCTAATGGACATGTTTACCAGTGGCCTGCGTGGGAAAGGTCATAGCACAGGGACTCAAAAATGCCTGACTAGGAACATGTCAAATGTCCTTTGGCCTCCATGTCTCAGGGGACACAGGGCTGTATGGAAAAATCCCAGCCTATAAATATATGCAAAGAAGCGAGAAGATGTCTCTCCATCCTTGCTTCTCCTCCGGATGATTTATGTATTTGTTCAGCAAGCATGTGTGCCTTTCTTGTTCTAAGCACTGTGCTTCCAGGGCAGAAGATAACTGGACACTGAACTTGTCTTTAAACATTATTTGTTTTTATTGTCAAGGTGATGTACAGAAGGGTTACATAAGGTCATACGTACACTTCTTGTCAAACTTGTTGAAGGAAGGGGTAACAAGTTAAACATTATTTTTCTCTGATTCTTTTTCTATATACTTCCTGAGTGCTATATACTATACCTAGAGATGCTTTGCAAAGTCTTTTGTACTTAATACAATCACTAAATACACACACACATAAAAAATTGGTTGCTGTTATGTCTGCTTTGTAACTTACACATATGTCATGTACAGAAAGTTAACTGGTGTCTACCACCCAAAACCAAGGTGATGGTGCAGTGCTGGTGGCTCACACCTGTCATCCTAGCTACCCAGGAGGTAGAGATCTGAGGATCATGATTCAAAGCTAGCCAGGGCAAAAAAATAAAGCTCCCATGAGACTCTTATTTCCAACGAGACACTCCAAAACCAGAAGTGGAGCTGTGGCTCCAAAGTAAAAAGCTCAGGGTCAGCACCCACCCTGAGTTCAAGTCTCAGAATCAGCACCAAAAATAATAAACAAATCACAGTGCGCACAGTTCCGAGGCATTAAAGGCAAAAGAGCTAAAGGCAAGAGAGCTGCTTTTCTTGAGAGAAATGCAAAGAGATGGAGTGAGAGGATTATGGGGGGGGGGCTAGGCTATGAGGGGGACTTTACAACTGCCTGGAGAGGCTGTCTTTCATCTAAGAGCAATGGAGAGCCGCGTAAGTGTTTTATGAGATGATGGATATGATCACATTGGGCTCTAGAAAGAGCACACCTGCTGGAAGGAAGAATGGCTAAATCCTGGATGCAGACAGACGCCGATGGAGAGTTGTACTTACAGGCTTAGGGAAGAAAAGAAGGAGCTTCTGTGCTGTAGCATCTGGAGTGGAGAAGAGAGGAGGAGTTCCTGAGCGATTCCATTTGCGGTGAGCCTAGCCACCCACAGAGGTAGAGGACAGGAGAGGGAGTGGAGAGAGGGTGAGGGCGAATTCTAGAACTAGGAATTCTAGACTGAGTTATAAGGGTATTAGAATAAAGAAAGGGCAGAAAGCAAACACAGCAGACCAGATCAACGTTAAGGGAAAGTTGCAGAGGGACACCAAGGTGACTTTGGGAGAGTCAGGAGATAGGAGGCATAATGTGTGTGGGGGGGGGGGGGGGAGAGGGGGGCGGCATTTCCAGTAGGGTTATGGATGGAGGTGGGATCTCAGATAGCTGGTAGGTTCCAAGAGCTTGGTCAATTTGGGGTGCAGCTCTGGTTCTGGGAACTTGTTGTCCCTGACCCATTTGCTTGGAGGACTTCAGGCACCTATCATAAGATGGTGGGGTCGGTGAGTGGGCTTCCATATTTAGATGTCCATATTTAGATGGCTGCTGAACAGGTTGGAGAATTTCGGGAAGGTCCCCTCGAGCTATGGTGAAGTGGGGATGCTGGGTCTAACCGGCGCCATCTTGGCCACATGATAGATGATAGGGAATTGGGTTTGACTGGTTGTCAAAGCAAGGAAGTCCCACCTCCCAGGTGATGGGTGTGCCTGAATTCCTAGAGTCAGGGTCAGGGACTTGGACAATAGGTTAGTGGACCTGCCAGTCTTGGGTCATGAACTCTCAAGCTCCCTGTGACTCTGTCCCCTGCCCTGATCCTATTTAGGCACAGACCAGCTCAGCCACCATGACACCATACCTTGTGTTCCAGTGTCTCCCGTCTCCTGACTCTCCTCTGATCACCCTGATCATCCCATTTCAGTTCTCCATTGGGGCTGATCCGGTGTGTTGGTATTGTTTTTCTGCTCTTTCTTTCCTCTCCTGCTCTCATGGCTCAGCTTTCTGACAGGCTGCCGGTCTTTGTGACAGGAGTCCGCCTGTGGTCACCGGCTTTCCAATAAAGACTCCCGATTCAGCCTCTCAAAATGTGGCTTCTCTGTCTCTCGAGACTGAGTTTCCTGACAACAATGGGAGCAGAGCAGATTCTCATCACTAAGGAGTGAGTTTGGATGCCTGCGCGTGGCGTTCTCCTCGCTGGACCACACAGGCCCAAGCAAGCTGGATTTGCCATCTGTGCAGAGCCTGCTAGCCACATCAGAGGTCCTCCAGCTTAAAAGGCACAGCAGAAACCTCTGATGGTCTCCCTTTCCCTGTCCTTTTGATGCAAAAGGCAAACAGCATCAGCCAAGAATTCACAGCAGGGGTTGGAAAGTCCTGCCCAGATATTCGGCCTCTGTTAATTCACCAGGATGCATCTCAGAATCAGAGGGGCGGGGCCATCCCTTCTCCTCTCCTTGCTGGTGATGGTTTTGCTTCTGGGGAATGTATGTCCTGATGATCCCTGTTTTCTCAGAGTATGGAGGATGTAGGCCGTTCACATTTACCCAGCAAATACTTACTGAGCACAAATGTCTTCCAACTACTGCATTGTTGGCTGGGAGTACAACAGAGAACCAGAAAAGAATCTTCATTCTGTAATCTATGCTCTCAATCTCTCTGTCTGCCTGTCTGTCTCTCTCTCTCTCTCACTGTGTATCTGTCTCTTGCTGTGTTAATATTTATTTATTTAACATGTTTATTGGGTACTGTGTGATAATTCGAAACATTTGTCCAATGTAATAATCAAATCATAGTATTAATATTTCCAATTTCCTAATCAAGTAAGGTGATACACCTCTGTAACCCAAGCTATTCAGAAGGCAGAGGTGGGAGGATCTTAGGATCCAGGCCTACTCAGGCAAAGTCAGAAAGATCGTATCCAAAAACAACAACAATAAGAAAAACAACCAGAAAAACACATCTTGAAGGTAGAGTGCAAATGGAAGAGCACATGTCTGACAAGCAAGAGTACCTGCATTCACTCACTAATACACACACACACACACACACACACACACACACACACACACACACACACACACACACATTTCTTTCTGTTGGGAACCTTCTAGTTCTTTTACAAAGAATGCAAAAATTGTAAACTACAGTCACCCTCTTGTGTTATAGCAAATTGGTCTTTTTTTTTTCCTCTTGCATTTTGGTACCTTGGCTTGGATAGTGGGCACAAATCTAATTTTCTGAGGGGAACTGGTTGGGTAGATTTACCCATGCCATCACAGAATGAAAAGTTTAAGGGCTGGGAGGGAGTGGACAGGAGTACACTTAAGAAATAGGAAGAGCAAGAGTTGCCCAGTACAGGATCAGACTTCTCAACTACCTGAGAAATCTTAAAGTTTTTTTTTTTAAAGAAGAAAATCCCAGCCTAGGCTCTAAAATAGCTCATTATAGGGTACAGCTTAGGTTAGCACTTTTTTTCTTGGTTCTTGGGGCAACATTGGGGTTTAAACTCTGGCCTCACACTTGCTAGGAAGGTGCTCTACCACGTGAACCATGCCACGAGCCTAGCTTTGCAAATTCAATATGGCGCTTCGGACCTCTGCTGTGCACAGGAATCCAGTTGAGGCATGGAAGTTGGGAGTCCCCCAGTGGAATCCAATCCATTCTTTGTTCTCCTCCTGTTCCACATTGTTCCTTTGTCTTAATCTCTTCAGGTGATTCACAGAGACTAATTCCTCCTTTCTAGTGATGTATAAGGGTTAAAGGGACTGAAAGCTAGAGTCCTCAGTAAGCTGCCTGACACATAGTAGGTTTTCAATAGCTGTTGGCTCTTACGACATGGACGTCTGCCTCTGGCTGTAGGTCATCACTGAAAATCAATTCCTTTAAAGTCCATTCACTGAAGCCCAAACTGGGGGTGTGGGGTGGGGAAGAAATCAATTCACTTTATGACCTACTTGTCTCTGTTCCTCGATTTAGAAAGCTAGAGGATCATCAGTCAGACAGAAAGGAAATGTAAAACAAGAGCTACCCTTCGTCTTACATCCTTTCCTCTTCCTGGCTAAAATGAGTCAAATGGAGAATTTCTGCGCATTCTCTCACTTTTCTTCATTTTCACTCACTGCCCATCCCTCCGATGGGGTTCCTGCCTTCCATAACCTACCAGGACGTTTTGTGTGGAGGACAGGAGTGACTTTGTGTCTTCTGCTGTGACATATACCAGGAGAAACGAGTTAAAAGAGGAAAGACTAATTTGGGCTCACACTTTCAGAGGGCTCAGTTTGAGATCGACTGGAGCCATTGCTTTGGGTAGGATAAGAATATGATGGTGGCAGGAGCCTGTGTGGTAGAGGAGGCTGCTCACCTCATGGTAGCCAGGAAGGAGAGAGAGGAAGAGAGAAAGAGACAGGGAGAGGCAGAGAGAGGAGGAAGAGGAAGGGAGTAGGAGGGAAAAGAGGAGGAGGAAGAAGAGGAAAGAGCAAGAGAAGGAGGATCAGGAGGAAGAAATAGAAGGAGGAGGAGGAAGAGAAGGAGGAGGAAGAGAAGGAGGAGGAAGAGACGAAGGGTCAGGAGGAAGAAGAAGGAGGAGGAGAAGAGGAAGAAAAAAAGGAGGAGGAATAATAGAGACCAGATTTGTTTTCCATGTTCCTAGGGACCACCTTCCTCTAACTAGGCCCCAGCTTTCCAGTTCTACCACATCCCAATAGTCTATTCACATTTCAAGCCCATCAATGGTTTAACCATTGACTAGATCTTCAGAGTGTTCATGATCTCGTCATATCTGCAAATGTCCTTGAATCCACGCCCCAAAGTGTGTTATACCATCTCCTAAGTGTCACTCAGTCCAATCAAGTTGACCATTAAACATAGGCTTCCCACTCCAGTCACCTAGATCCTTCCCATTCCTGACCTTATGGCTTAACTCATTTGAAATTATTGACCACTTCTTCTATCTGGAAAAACAACAACTATTTTCTTGGTTTATTTATTGATTTTGGTGCTACCTCTCCCCCGACCCCATCACCACATTTCTTAGACTCTCCTTCTCAGACCTTTTCATTGGAATTGCTCAGAGCAATATCCCAGGCTTTCTCTTCTCATTTTCCTCCTCTTCCTGCACCCAAGTGTCCATGAAAACAGTCACATTCATAGCTTTGCTTTTCATCTTCAAAGCTGATCATTCCAGCCCATGTCTTTCTTCTGGGGTTCACTCCCCTGTACTTGAATGACAGCTCAAGTTCACAATCTCCCAGTACAGCTAAGACTGAATGCATTCCTTCAGTCCCCTCATACCACGATGTCCCCAGCTGATACCCACCCCTCTCCCCACCTCCCCCCACACTGCTCTGAATATAAGTATATATTATTCTGCTCAATCAGATATTCACATCTGAAACCTAGGGCTACTCTTTACCATATCTTCTCTCATAACTACCTACCTCCGAACCAATTTTGCAATTCTCCTTCCAAACGTTGTCTCAAATATTTCCCTTTCTCGCCGAAAGCTTTTCAGATGCGTATGTGGTCACATCACTCCCCTGCTTAGAATCCTTAATTCTCTTAGGATAAGAGCCCAAATCCTCAGTGTGATTTGTGTAATCGCACCACGGCTTTGCTCGGCACCGTATGTCATGTAATTTTTATGCCCTCACTGATCTCCAACCAGGCTGACCTTGTTTTAATTCACTGACAGTTTCAAGACCCCCTTCACCCCCCACTTGCTCCCCTGCCTTGATCTAAGATTTTCCCCTCGAGCTTGTATTCTTCCTGTATTGGCTCCTGAGCTAATTCTTCATCCTTTAATCCTGCAAGTAAATGTCCTTTTCTCAGACTGTATGAGTTTCCTTATTATGAGATCACATTCTCCCTTCCTAGTCATTAAATAAGGAAAAGAATAGTGAGTTAAACTCTTAGATCTTGTTCACTATTGCATCTTCAATGCATTGGGTACACTGTAGGTGCTCAATGGCTACTTTTCTGAATAGAGAAGATGACTGAATAGGTAGACATCGATTTCTTTGAATACCATTCATAGAAATGAGATAAGGGAGTGGAACTGTTAAGCACGCTGCAGAATGCTGCCTAACGTCTACTTATTTTCATTATTAAAGTCTTGGGCAAACAGCCATAGTGGCAGCACAGCCAGTTAGAAGTCTGAGCTGTCGGGACCAGGGCTCTCGATGTGATCAAAGATGACAAACCAAATCTGACACATGCTTAACGCTGTGCAGAGCCTGGGCGGTGCTGCAGGAATCAGGCCCCACTTGTGGAGTTTCCCCAGCCTGCTGGATGATTGTCTACTCCTCGGGTCCCTCCCGGGAAGCTCGCCCTTACGTCTCCCCAGCTGGATTTGAAACCTTAGAAATGAATTTCAGGAGCATCACTGTGAGACCCAGGAGGCTGAAGTGACTTGGAAAGGCAAGTTTTACTTCTGCAGAAGGACGTGCAACCTTCCAAGAGTGTGAGCAGCAAGCACAGTTAATGGACAGTCCACCAAGGCTGTATCCCTTTGTCTCTTGACCACATCTTAGAAAGCCCATTGCTAGCAGTTACCAGCATGCTCTTGAATCAGATACACCTGTCTGTATTCAGATTGGGTTACTCTGTGTGTGTGTGAGTGTGTGTGTGTGTGTGTTGTGTGTAAAATGGAGCTTGCACCCAGGGCCTCTCAATCTTGCTTGTTTTCCCTGCCTCCTCCCAAGGCTGGTGGCTCTCCCACTTGAACCACAGCTCTACTTCCAGCTTTTGGGTGCTTTATTGGAGATGAGTCTTACTGACTCTGACATTAGATCTCAGCCTCCTGAATAGCTAGGACTACTGGTGTGAGCCACTGATGCTCAGCAATGCATTCAGCCTCGAGACTCAAAGGAAGAGAGGAGGGAGGATATAGGACCCAAGCTATGCATGATACTCACACACCAGAAAATATGATTGAAAGTTGCCTGGTGAGTTATCCAGGGCTCTGGACCCGTCCACAGTAGGTCCAGAAACTCTTAGGGGCAGGGTAAGGTAGATGCTGGTCTTGCTACAAGAACACCACTTATCACTTAGACAATCACTGAGCACAAGAGGCCCCAAACACTTCACACTGAAAAATAATTTTCTAGTGTGGTATGAATTGTTTTGAAAGATCACTGCCTTTTTAGCCACTTTGGTATTTTATAAACCAGATAGGAAGAGGTATTTTTCAATCAATTCCTGTCTGATATAAATTGGTAAAAGGAAAAGCTACATGAAAAAAATACATAATTTGTCAATCTTCAGTCTCAGACTTTAATTAAAAGAACATCCGATTGCTAGAACTGAACCTCTCCTCTCATGTACGTTGCTGCACATTAGATTAAATTTTTACCAGTGTATCAGAACATTTACTAAGAAGATATGCTCAGAACCTATGTGTGCCACGGTGCAATGAATTCTCAAGAAAATCCTGTGAAATGAGTAATCTCATTCACTGTAATCAGTGCAGGAAGAAATGCTCCAAGAGCCTCACAGCTTGCCTAGTGTCATTAATGCAACAATAGCTACCATTTATGACTAGAACCCCCACTAAGAACCTTGTTCTTTGTCAATCATTTCATCAATACTCTCCCACGTCATCCTTCGCCTATCCCAGACAGACTAGCTTCACTTCCCATTTTTTAAATGAGGGTGATGTGATTTTTTTCTGTGGACTGTCTCACACCCATCAGGTCTGTAAGCTAAAATTGTCATCTTAAACCCAACCCAACAGTTGAAGGAGTCAACAATTAGCTACTGCAGCCACTGGTAGACCTGATATTAAAAAGACAAGGGTTCCTGGTGCTGGCGGCTCACACCTGTAATCCTAACTCCTCAGGTAGCTGAGATCTGAGCATCATGGTTCAAAGCCAGCCTGGGCAGCAAAGTCCATGAGACTCTTATCGCCAACAAACCACCAAAAAACCAGAAGTGGCGCTGTGGCTCAAGTGGTAGAGCACTCGCCTTGAGCTGAAGAGCTGAGGGACCAGAGTTCAACCCTCATGACTGACCAAAATAAAAGACAAGGGTGCACTTTCTCGCATGGCTCTGTCTCTTCTGTGTCCCACCTGGTTTCTAACAATTCGATCTTTGCGAGCGAGCCATGCAATTGTGTCTTCTGGAGTTGGGAAGGATAAATTACCATTGCTGAGCTCTCTGGAAAACACAGCTATTTTCTGAAAGAGCATAGCTTTATTATGTTCTGAAAGATCATGGCTCACCAAAGACATTCTTGATGCTCAAGCCCATACCTGAAACCATCCCACTGCCCAGTAATCTTAGAGTAAATGCTGAAGGGAACAACCATTGGAAAGTCACCTATACGTTGTGCTCTAAGATAAAGGAACAACCCCTCTGTACACGTATCTTTTATAGAGCAGCGGACTCACACATTCCCAGAATAGGAAGAAACCTCAGGAATCATCCAACCTGTTCCTACCTTCTGCACAGCAGAATCCATCTGTGTTACATCTCTAACTAAAGATAAAAAGCACCTGCTCTGATACTGCCCCAAGTTCCTGGCTATAGGGGGCAGAATCCTGCCACTTCCTTGAAATGACTACACGTGTGGCCACATTTCTATCCTCTGGGTCCACAAAAGAAGCTTCTTTCTTTTATTCGTTTAGTCGACAGTCTTTGTTTGTAGCCTTGTTATATGTGTCAGGGTGGGCATAATGGGAGGGAAAACGGTGTGGCTAACTGAAAAAAGGATGTCTAGAAGTCTTAAGGCATCTGGAAGAGCTTTCCCTTGTTGAACAATTAGGAAAAGCTGACATAAGCCCAGATAAGAGGCAGTTCTGAAGAGATGCATGAGACAGGCTGAAATGAATCATCTTGTGTCTATAGCAGTCTTGTATTCAGAATGGTGGGGGACATGTCGAGAGGGGGCAGGGGCCCATTTGAAGGGTCTGCCTCTGGCCATATCAGGAGGAAGTTCATCATAAAATTTAGTACTGAGCCAGATGTGAAGAGCTACACAGGAAGTGAAGGCAAGGAGGATCATGAGTTTGAGGACCTCTGGGCAAAAGTCGGGGGAACACTATCTCAAAAACAAAATAAAAGCTGGGTACCGGTGGCTCACACTTGTAAACCTAGCGGTGATCTAAGGATAGTAGTTGAAAGCTAGTCTGGACAGAAAAATCCAAGACAGTCTTTTCAATTAACCAGCAAAAGATTGGAGGTGAGGGAGCATCATCTTAAATGGTATTGCTTCAGCCTTGAGTGCAAACAGCTCAGGGGCAGTGCCCAGACCTGAGTTCAAGCACTAGTATCTCAACAAATAAACAAATTAAAAGAAAGGACCAGGGACATAGATCAGGTGGTAGAGTATTTGGTTAACAAGTACAAGGTCCTATGTTCAATCCCCAGTATTATAAAAATAAAATGAAATAAAAATAAATAAATATAAAAAGCAACAAAAATGAATTCTAATCAATCAAATGAAATAAAAAAAATCAGTGAATCAAATCTGCTATGAGTTGTAGAATAAAGATATACATAAATACTGGAGGAAAGTATCTCTTCCTTATAAAAATGTCATTAGCAAATATAAATAAATTTGGAAACTTATTAATGAAAGATAAAATAAGTGAGTTTCCAGGCTCATGCCCATAATTCTAGCTATTCAGGAGGCTGAGACCTGAGGATCAAGGTTCAAAGCCAGCCAGGACAGACAACTGACCAGTGCAAAGGCTCAAGTGGTAAAGCACCAGCCATAAACAGCAAAAGATGAGCACAAGGTCCAAAGCTTAAGCACCATTACCAGCATACACAAAAAACAGTAATGGGTGAAAGTTTTATATGGAATGAGATATTTATTTATCTTTCCCCCAAATACCCACAGCAAAAGGAAAAGTAGAATCTTTGTGGTGGAGAAGCTTAGTAACACTTCTTTAACCAGATGACCAAAATTAGCATCGCAAACACTGAGCAACCTGACATCCAGGGCCCCTTGATTATACAGCAAGAAGAACATGATATCATCTCTGTGGAGCTCTTGCCAAAATTATTAGACAAATCCAGCCACAAAGACAGGTGAGGCAAATACAAATTATAGGACATTCTGCAACATAACTGGCCTGTCTTCCTCAAAAAAAAAAATGTCAAGGTCAGAAAGGACAAAGAAAGAAATGGAACCGTTCTTGATTACAAGTGATGAACATAAACGTGACAATTGAATGCCATGGCTGGTTCTAAGCTGTATTCCGGGATGAGAAATGAAAATAGCTAAAAGGGTGTTTGGGAGAACACTGACAATTTCTTAATATATCCCGTGGATTACATAGTAGTATCAAATCACTACTCAAATTTCTGATTTGACTAATTGTCTATGTAAGAGAATGACCTTGTGCTTAGTTCTACATACTGATCAGGTACATTGTAAGTCATGGGGAAAAGGTATATCTGGCTGGGTGCTAGTGACTCACACCTATAATCCTAGCCACTCAGGAGGCTGAGATCTGAGGATCAAGGTTCAAAGCCAGCCCTAGATAGGAAAGTCCTTGAGACTCTTATCGCCAACAAACCACTCAGAAAACCAGAAATGGTGCTGTGACTCAAGCAGTAGAGCTGAAGAGCTGAGGGACAGTGCTCAGGCCCAGAGTTCAAATCCCACGACTGACAAAAAAAAAAGATCCTTCCTCAGCATCTTCTAGATTTGGGGCAGGACAATTGGAAAATCTGCAAAGATGTTAACCTGGGCAGGTGGTGTGGAAACTGAGCTACAGAGGGATTCAGGAAGTTGAAGAGGAAATAAGCTAAGCAGGATATTGTGACTAACTGAATGTAGGGGAAGAAGAGAAGTGCGTGCTCTGAGTGGGAGTGGGTGGCTGGCAACTCTGATTGGAAATAACTAGACCTTCTTCTGGACCGGCAATAATTTGGATCTGCCTGTCCTAGAGAGGGCATATGAGTTACTTTTGCAGAACTGTGACCAGAATCTCCCTGAGGACCCACTTAAGGGAACAAGGATTTTGTTTTGTTTTATAGTTGCATATGGTTTCATCCACGGTTTGCTTGGCTCCATGCATTTGGGCACAGCATCATGGTAGTGACGGATACAATGGCAGAAGAGACTGTTCACCTCATGGTAGATAGAAAGCAGAGAACAAGAAGGTACTGGGGCTCCCCAAAGACATGTCTTCAGTCACCTGTTTTCTGTGATTAAGCCTCATCCCTGAAAGTTTCCAAAATTTCCCCAAATAGCACCACCAGTGAAGGAGCAAATACTTCCAACCTGAGTCTGTGAGGCTCACTGAATATTCAAACTATCACAGCAGTTATCCACACCTGAACATATACTACTGCTCTCTCTATGCTGTGTGAACTTAGAGGCCAAACATCTTTGCTTATATTCCTTCTCAGCCAAACTAGCTACTGAGACTTCCTGATGATTGTTACCTCGTCTCTAATTAATCCTTTAGCTTCACAGCCTCTTCTAAATTTCTATGGTCACTATTTTTCGGTCAATATTGTCATATTCTCTCTCCCAGGCTTTCTAATTCCCTAGAGTCTGAAACTTTGTCTCTCCCCATGCCCCATATCCATCTGATTAAATGGATCACATAATCTGATTAAAATGGAAGTACAGCCATGAATGTTTCTTTTACCTTAAGGTCCTCAATTCTAATAGAATTGGGTCCAAACAGCCTTCATCTTGACTTCAAGCCCTTGACTGAATTACCCTTGTTCTCTGCTGGTATCTCCTGTTCCTTCTATTCGCCATGACTGTAGAACACAACATATCTTTTTGTTGTTGTTGTTGTTCTTCTTGGGGCTTGAACTCTGGGCCTAGGTGCTGTCCCTCAGCTCTTCAGCTCAAGGAAAGCCCTCTACCGTTGAGCTACAGCACAACTTCTGGTTTTCTGGTGGTTTTATGGACTTTCATGCCTGGCCTGGCTTTGAACCGCAATCCTTAGCTCCTGAGTAGCTAGGATTACAGGCGTGAGCCACTGGTGCCTGGCTTGAACACTGAGCTTGAATCCAACCTCTGATATGAAATCAATGTGCCCTTCATACAAGTGGAGGTGGGGTTTGAACACAGGGTCTCTTATTCTCTTTGGCATACTACCACTTGAGTCATACCAAGTGGCACCAGTTCTGGCTTTTTGCCATTTAATTGGAGATAAGACTATCTCAGATTTGGCTGCTTCGGCTGGCTTTGGATCTCAATCCTCAGCTCTCAGACTCCTAAGTATCTAGGATTATAGATATGGGCTACCAGTGCCTGACTTACAAGTTTGTGTGTTTGTTGATTGGAGAATCTGCAACTTCATTTAGAAAGGCATCCATTGTCCTGGCTGTAACATTGTGGTGAGAATTCATTGAGATGATGTTGGTGAAGTACCTGGCCCAACATTTGACACATGTCACTTCTCCCATCCGGAGATGATGGAGCTTCTTTGTGCTTCCAGTACATGGACCCATCAATCTTATTTGCTCCTTGGAGCCTTTGCAATCATCGCTGTCCAATGGATTCCATTCATCCTTAAAGGCTTGAATCAAATATTATCTTTGGGAAATGTTATGATTTGAATATAATTTGAATATGATTTGAATATGATTTATATCCTCTCAGGGTTCTCCCATTAGCAGCCTGTCCTCTGTATATTGACACTGTAATTTGGGATCTTTTTTTTTTTTTTTTTGGTCAGTAGTGGGGCTTGAACACTGGGCCTGGATGCTGTCCCTCAGGTTTTCAGCTACAGGCTAGCACTCTACCACTTGAGCCACAGCACCACTTCCAGTTTTCTGAGTGGTCCGTTGGCAATAAGAGTCTCATGGACTTTACTATCCAGCGGGCTTTGAACCGTGATCCTCAGATCTCAGCCTCCTGAGTAGCCAGGATTACAGGCATGAGCCACCCGCACCTGCCTCATAAATTGGAATCTTTAAGAGGTGAGACCTCTTAGGTCAACTGAGAACACTTCCCTTGGAAGGGATTGTGAGATCCCAGTCTCTTTCTCACTCTCTCTCTCTCTGATTTCCTGCTTGGCAATACGATCTTCCTTGTGCCCTTGTTCCTACCTTCACTAGCCACCATAAGGTGACACAGACCACAGGGACCTTTTTATGCCATATTTGGGCTTTTAACACTGGGACCTACATAACCTCTTTGGTTTATAACATTAGTCTGCTTTGTGTATTTCATGGTGGCAGTAAAAGGTAGAGCATACCGTTTAAGAGTCCTTTTAAGAATCCTTTTAAGAATTCCTAGGTACGGTGTAGCTGTCCTAAAGGGTGGTACCACCACTGTCTTACTATGTCAGCAAACATTTGTTGGAAGTGTAATGGGCTGACACTGAATGGCCAGTGGAGGGAGTTTATTGTCTCTGTAGAGCAGATATCACAGCATCTGGGCTTCAGGCTCATTTTGTCCATGGATTAAAAATTATATGCTTACAGCTGGTAGAGTAGGTTTATTTGAATCTTCCAGGAGGGGTCCAAGAACTGGGAGTCTGCAGTGCCTCACTCGGGGCCTGTTAGATGTCAATTCTCTTTCTTCCTCTCTCTAAGGGTGTGATCCTGGTCCAACTGGTCAAGGCTTGGACATATACTATGGGGAGTCTTGTGATTGGTTCCCCAACACCCAATCAATGGCTAAATCCCCCATCTCTTCAGCACAAGTAGAGAAGGGCTCTTGATTGGATGGAGGGTAAGAGAACACGAGGTGGCCATGGCTGCAATGGGCTCATGTGTTCAGGAGCTCACAGGGCCCAATGGGTATTTCTTGCTGAGCCATTCCTCTCTGTCATATTGGAGCCAGTCTTGGCCGCCATCTTCTCTCCCTACTTATCCAGGAAGCCCTACCTTCCTCTCACACGTTGTACTATTGAAGGGACAGACTTACAAGAGAAAGAAGCAGGTGAGTAATCTAGGTAATTAGGGAGTATTTTCAAATGGGGAGCTCAACATATAAAGATATGAAAGAGATAACCTAGAACAGAGCCTCTAGAGGATTGAGGTAGCCAGGTGAGGATTCCTTGAGTTTCTAAGTAAGCTGAGATCTACATGACAAGAAGAACCCATGGGAGAGCACGAAGAAGATTCCAAGCAGATACAGTAGGCTTGAAATTGAACTGGTTTGTACTGACCTGAGGATCCAGTGCAAATGGAGAAGACTGAATAAGGAATAGACAGGAACAGGATGAGTTGGGTAAGGAGTCAGGAGCTTGATTCTCCACAGCCTGGGAGCATGATTACTTTTTAGATGTACCATGCCTAATGATTTGAATGTTCCACCTCTTAATGATAAAAATGATAAAACCCTTCTGGGACAGGTGGAGAGAGGTTCTGTTCCTGAGATAGGAAAACTGATGAGGGCTGTTTTCTAAACAGTGATTACCCTGAAGACCTGTAATGAAATGACCACTAAGGAAAGAAATGCTCAGTTAGAGTGTCTCAAGCTCTCTGTTTCTGTCTGTTTTTGTGGAGAAATGGAGAAGCTCTTTCCCTGATTTGCTGTCGCTGCATGATCTGCCCAAATGCATGGAGCCAAGCAACCACAGCCTGAACTCTCTGGAACTGGTTACCCAGTATAAATCTTACTCCCTTAGGAAACTGATACCAGAAAGTTGTTCTGGCCAAATAAACCCAGCCATGTGGCTCTGAAGTCATTCGATCTGATGAAAGACTACGGGAGAGTTTAGACGTGCAAGCTACATACACCCTTTTTTGCTCTACACTCATCTTTTTTCTATATTTTTATTTTTTGAAACTTCTAGACTACTTGAGATTTTATTTGTCAGTCAAAAGCTTAATAGTTGAGAGCAGCGATGGACAATTCAACATCTCTTATTTACTTCAGACTCATTAGAGTTTCATATAAACAAGTTCCATTTTCTGCCTCTTTCCTTTTTGAAATTATCTTTAAGTAGTTGTACAAAGGAGTTTTCATTTAACAAAGCAGTTGATGATTGCCTCGCATCTTGACTCATCTCACCCCTTTCAATATTCCCATCTATCTCTTCCCTATTCAACCCTTCCCTCACTTTTCTTAATTTTATAGACTATGCATTGGAACTCTTGACTGCATTCTCTCCTTCTTTTCTTCTTCACTGTGCTCATCTTCTTGGGTTCTGGTGTGATCTCTGAGATCAGAACAAAAATGGTGTTGGGGGCACTAAAAGCCAGAATCGTGAGATTTCAGATGAGAACAAGAGCTCTATTGGAAATCAGACTAAAGGCTATTCACATTATAGTCTGGCAAAGTATTTGTCATCACTTTGTCTGGTCCTGAGATGTTGAGTGGGGCTGGATTCAACAGTAATGGACTAATCATAAATCTGGCAAATCAAAGTTCAAGGCATCATCACAGCCTTCAAGCTGTGGCATGGTTATAGCTGGCTGTGTCCAGCCAGGATTTGCAGTGAGAATTGGGAACAAAAAGTGAAGCAGAAAGATTTTGGTTTTGGAAGGGGGTGGGAAATAAAGTGCAGGTTGGCTAAAAGAGAGTAAGTTGGAAGGTGTGTACAAGAAGTAAGGTGTGTGGTTGTGCAGAAGAGTAGAACCTATTCAAGAGAACCCAAGGACTTTGCAATGGGATGGTGGGAAAGAGAACCTGCAGGCAGCTCAGAAATTGGCAGGCACCACAGTGAAAAATTGTAAACTCATTTGAAAGCCTTTCCCTTGAGAAGTGAGAGCTACCGCTGCTCCCTGCTTGCAGAAGGCTAGCTAGGGAAGTGTTTTCCTGAGCTCATGCCAAGATTCTCAGAGGCCACGGCAGCCATGGGTCTAAGAGGGCCTGGCTGGTGCTCAAGCCGTTAGTGGCATCCAAGTGATGTTGTTTTTTCATTCATGAAGAATTCAAGAATAGTGGGCTCATAGAGACTTCCATCACGATTTCACACTTCTGTGAGATCATGATCCTTGCAGTCAGCCCCAAGAAAGGTCCAATTGTCAAGCCTGGAAATGGAAACAAAGTTGCAGTGGAAACCTCAGGAGGGGGAAGACCTCAGAAATTGGGAATATCAGCCGAGAAGAGCCAGAGGCGGCCAGTAAACCCAGCCCAAGAGCTAGGACACCTGGTGTCCAGCAGCAAAGACCTAAGAGTGAGCTAGCTCTGTGGAATTCTCACAGCCCCACAGCCATGGCTGGTAGACACGCAGTGATAGCTTTAACAAATTTGCTGTTGAGGTTTGATCTTACTTTGTTTCCACCCCTTCTTTCTTTCTTTTTTTATTAAGTTTTTTATTGTGAAAATACTGTACAGAGGAGTTACAATCACATGAGCAAGGTAATGACTACATTTCTCATCAAACATTGTTGCCTCCTCCCTTGTTTTTCCCCTACCATCCCTTCCTTCCCAGCTCCACAACTACATTCCCTCCTTCCTCTGACTAAATTGTAAAGTTCATTTTTTTGACATAGCAACTTGTACATCTCATTGTTGCAATGGATTAACCTGTATCCCTATTTAAGCAATTTGTTTTTTCCCTTCCACTCCCCAAATTAAACCAACATCAAATACACTGAAAACAGGAGTTATACTATGGGGGAAGGGACATACAAAGCAACAAAAAAATCACATGGTACCTTATAAATATGTTAGAAACAATAGCAAGAAAGATAAAAAACCACTTATGTTCTTGTCTTGGAGTTCATTTCACTTAACATTATCTTATCTGACCTAGTTATTGCAAATAAGGGAAACCATGGGATCTATGTTTCTTTGCACCTGGCTTACTTCACTTAATATAATTTTTTCCAAGTTTTTCCATTTCCTAATAAATGGGGCAATGTCATTCTTTCTGATGGAGGCATAGAATTCCATTGTGTATATACACCACATTTTCTTGATCCATTCATCTACTGAGGGGCATCTGGGTTGCTTCCATATCTTAGCTATGGTAAATAATGCTGCAATATAACATAGTCGTGCTGGTAGCTTTAGTATGGTCTTGTTTGTGATCATTCAGGTAAATGCCCAAAAGTGGGATTGCTGGGTCATAGGGGAGCTCTATGTGGAGTCTTTTGAGGAACCTCCATACTACTTTCCAAAGTGGTTGAACAAGTTTACAATCCCACCAACAATGCAGTAGGGTTCCCTTCTGTCCACATCCCCTCCAGCATCTGTTGTTATTAGAGTTCTTGATTCTAGCCATTCTAACTGGGGTGAGGTGGAATCTCAATGTTGTTTTGATTTGCATTTTTTTATGGCTAGGGAGGTTGAGCATTTCTTCATGTGTCTATTGGTCATTCTTCTTTCCTCTTCAGAGAAGTTTCTCTTTAAGTCTTTAGCCCACTTATTATTGGGCTGTTGTTTCTTTGAGGATTTGTTGTTTGGGGATGTAATTTTTTGAGTTCCAGGTATATTTTAGATATGAGGCCCTTGTCCGTTGTATGGCTAGTGAAGATCTTCTCCCAATCCGTGGGCTTTCTATTGCTCTTGCTAGCTATGTCCTTTGCCATGCAGAAGCTCTGCAGTTTCATGCAATCCCATTTGTCCAACCTTTCTTTGATTTGTTGTGTTTCTGGGTCTCTATTAAGAAAATTTCGGCCTGTGCAAGGAGACCTAGGATTTCTCCTATTCTGTCCTGTAATACTTTCAGGGTGTCTGCTTTGACTCCGAGGTCTTTGATCCAATAGGAGTTGATTCTGGTGCAGGGTGATAGATAAGGATCTAGCTTTAGTTTTCTACAAATGATCAACCAATTTTGCCAGCACCATTTACTGAAGAGGCTGTCTTTCTTCCCTTCTATTTTTTTTAGCTCTCTATGGAAGATTATCCACCCCTTCTTTCTGTGCTACAAATCTCCCTTTGGAGATGAGAAAGCATTCTCCGTGCAATTGTAATTTGATCCTATGAAACTTCCCTTTTGATCTTATAGGGGCTCATAAGTAAGCGCTGGCTTCAAGTCTCTGAAGAGACTTTGAATGCAGGTTTTTGAACCCTGTTGGAACTGCTCAGATGTTGGTGACTTTGGGGGTGGATTACGTACACCTTATATACTGAGATGAGCAAGAATCTTGCACTACCCCACCCATACCCTCTAAAATACAAATCCCATAGCAATTACTTTGGGAGGGGTCTTTATGTTGTCCCTCAGCTATAGCTGCAAAGTGGAAATGAGTTGGGGTAAATGAAAATTAGGAGAAAATAAACGAAGAGTTGAGACTCTTGAGTCCTAGCTTGCCTTCACTGGTTAGTGACTTCAGGTCTTCTTCTTTAAGAACAGGGTATGAGCCAGAACCTGGTGGCTCACACCTGTACTTCTATAACTCAGAAGGCTGAGATCTGAGGATCACAGCTCAAACTAGCCCAGGGAAGGAAAATCCATGAGACTCTCATTTTTAGTGAACCATCAGAAAACCAGAAGTCGAGCTGTGGCTCAAAGGGGTAGAATGTTAGCTTTGAGTAAAAGAGCTCAGAGACAGTGCTCAGGCCCTGAGTTCAAGCCCCACAACTGACAAAAACCAAGCAACAGCCATGTGTGCTTTATGTCAGCTGTTGATTTCCCTCGTGTGCCATTCACTAATCATTCATCCAGTGTTTATGGGTAATGCATAACAAGTTACCTTGCTGCTGACTAGACATAGAAGATGCATACAGTCCAGTCTTTCTGGGCTGTGTAGTTGTACAAGATACGTGGACAATGTTTGGAGTCAAATTCAGAGTCTTGGGCATGCTGGGTAAGCACTGTACCACCACCCCACACCCTGCCCCTAAAGGGGTGCTTTTTACAAGCAACTGCTATGTGATAGACCACTAGTAGAAGCATAATCAACGCATGAGCATCTCATCTCTAAGAGCTCGGCTGAACTAGAAAAGACCATTTTCACATGTAGAGTTGGTTTGGTCCATTCACAGGAGAATAATATTCCAATCTCTCAGGAGCAGGCTGAGATTTAAGAGACAGTATGGTGGCATAAAAGAAGTGAAAGAATTTCAGTGTGGCTAGGGGAAGGGACAGTGGCAGAACCCAAGGCTGAGGACAAAGAAGAGATGGGTCATCCAGGATGTTTGTACGCTCTATTAGGATCCAGCAGTGTGCAAGTCCCCAGTAATCATTAATCTAATCCTCCTCCAGGCCATCTGAATTTACTTATATCCAAAGCATCAGAGATGCAAGCTCACACCCATTACTAGAACTCGGTGTCTTTCACACCCTCTCTTTCCTCCCAAATGTCTTTGGCAGTGGCTGTGTCTGGGCTCCATCCAGCTCTCCTGGCAGAAGATGGAACACACTCACATCTTCCAGCCTGGGCTCAGAACAGGCCTTCTTTCCTTCAGAGAGAATTGTTGCTGGAGACATCTAATTTTACAGATCATGGTTTTGGAGAGGGAAAAAAAATGTCACCCCAGAAATGAGTGGGAAATTACTCACTTCTGCAGAGACGGAAATGTCAAAGCAGATTGATCCAAACCCCACTGGATTCCTGGGCAGCTCATGCAGAGACCCAGGAAGCCCAGAACCTTCTTCTCCCCAGCCTCTCTCGAAGCTATGGAGATCTGGAAGTTGGAAAGCACTCACTCACCACTGGGACCTCAAAATCATTTCTCAATCCACTTCCTCTGTCTTCTACTTCCTCAAAACCCTGGGTTAATTTTCACATCCTCTACCTGAGCCCAGGGAAGGGTGGCTAAGGTGACACTATTCTCTATTTTCAAAGACTATTTCTATACAACTTTTTCAGAATACTGATGATGCTGTCTTGGAATTACTGTTTCCTATTTGTTTTAGTTACTTTCCTACCAAGGTAAGTAAGTTACAAGGTAACTATGATCTTATTCTGCCAATACCTAGGTTGGCATCTGGCTCATAGATAATGCTTAGTGATTTGTTTTACTTGAGGAATGGGTGGATTAATAAACGAATGCATGGATTCTTGAGGCTTGAAGACTTCCCATTGTTAAAAGTGTCTGTCTTAGTGAAAGTCTCCTTAAAACACATATTGAGATATGTATTTGAAAAAGGCATATTTAGACTGTGTTGGTCAACTTTCGGTTACTGTGATTAAAAACAAAACACCTACCTGAGCTGATTGATTGACCAGTCTAAAAGGAGGAAAGGTTTATGTTGGTGCACGGTTTCAGAAGTTGAAGTCTGTGGTTTCTGACATCTTTTGTTGTTGGGGAGACTGTGGAGAGATACCACATCATGCTAATGAGCAGAGGCAGAGTACAGCTGTCCAGCTCATGGTGGCTGGGAAGCAAAAATGAGATGGGCGTGGCCAGGGTTTCCACATCCCCTCCAAGGACACGCCCCCAGGGATGTCACTTCCTTCCTCCGGGTCCCATCTTTTAAAGATCCCCCACTACCTCCCAATAGTGATGTAAGTTGATGACCCCGGCTTTGAGTACTTCAGCCTTTCAGGAAACAGTGAAGGTTTAAAGTCATCACATTTGCCTTCCACACTTCTCAATGTACTGGGTTCTCAAAAATCACTCAGATACCACTCAATATGGTATCTGCTGTCTCATAATGTTTGTCATTTAAATCTCATCCTCCTGGCCCCTCTCACAGAGGTAAGAGCTTTCATTCCCATTTTACAGTAGGAAAGGGGGAAGAGAGTTTCAGTACACCAAGGGAAGAAGAAGACTGAAGCCCAGTTCTCTCATCTGGCAGGTGGAAGAGTCAGGGTACAAACTTGGAGAATTAAGCCCAAGTTTCTGGTTTGTTCTGTCCACAGAATTTCCCAGAGTAGTATATTTGTGTTTCTGTAGATAGATGAGCTGATTTTGTGATGATAATTTACACAGCAATAATTATGTGTTTATTTCATACACTTTAGAAAAATTCATGTAACCAATCTGTCAAACCTGTGATTCATGGATCTGGGAATTAGTGGGGGACACAGAGAGGTAGGATTGAAAGGGTGGATAAAGGTTTATTGAGATGTAGAAAAAAACATAAGTAGCCAGGCGCCAGTGGCTCACGCCTATAATCCTAGCTACTCAGGAGGCTGAGATCTGAGAATTGAGGTCCAAAGCCAGCCCGGGCAGGAAAGTCCATGAGACTCTTATCTCCAATTAATCACCAGAAAACTGGAAGTAGTGTTGCGGCTCAAGTGGTAGAGCACTCGCCTTGAGCTAAGAGCTGAGGGACAGCGCCCAGGCCCAGAGTTCAGGCCCCATGACCGACAAATATATTATATATAATATATATATTATAATACTATAATATATATATATATATATAGTTGAGTTTAGAGATTAAGAGGATTGTTCTAGCACTTTTTTTTTCTCTTTACATTTTTTTCAGTATTGAGGATTTAAACTTGGGGCCTACAAGGCAGTCACTCTACCACTGTAATCATGTCCCTAGTCCTTCTTGCTTTGATTATTTTTGAGATAAAACTAGACCCAGTGGTCCTGAGGCACAATCCTCCTATGTACAATTCCCATTAGCTGTGATGACAGCTTTTTGTTGGCTGAAATTTTGGAGAGGGGGGTCTCACAGTTATTGCCCACGTGGCCTTGAACTGTGATCCTATCCCTCTGCCCCCCTTAAAAAAGTTTTCCTGGATGGTTTAAGCATGTAGGAAGGACTTTGGATGATTCTAGGACTGTCCAAATAAAAAACAACCCAGAGGAAAATGTTCACGTTACTCAAGTGCTTTCTCCTCTAACATTTGTATTGATACCCCCTGACTGAGTTTAGTCTGCCTACTTACTGCCCTGCAGCTAAATGGGATGAAGAAAAAAAAAAAAAGAACAATTCTCATGGCTGGAGGCCAAGGCAGACTCTGCCTTGGAACTCGGAGGGATTCCCCAAAGCAGAAAGTTCCTTTGGGAGGGGGCGTGGACAAGAGCGGTAGTGGCGACCATAGAGACAGTTGTATTGGCAGCTGAGGGGTAGCAGTAACCATCGCCATAGCAACAGCACAAGTAGGACAACAGCTAACACTTACAGAGCACCTACTGTCTTACACAGAGCCATTTTTTGTGCATGTGACAGCACTAGGCTTGAACTCAGAGCCTGGGCACTATCCCTTAGCCTTTTTTTTTTCTTCAGGATGATGCCCTATCATTTAAGCCACAGGGCCACTTCTGTCTTTTTGGTGGCTAATTGGAGATAAGGGTCTCAGAGACTTCCCTGTCTGGGCTGGCTATGAGCTATGGTCTTCAGATCTCAGCCTCCTGAGGAGCTAGGATTACAGGCATGAGTCACCAGCACCCAGCTTCCATGTAGCAATGTGTGTGTCCTCTCTAGTTCCAGAGTAAGAGTTCATTCTTGTAGTACCTCCATCGCCTAGACCAGTGCCTGGGTAACATGGAGTACGTGCAGCATATAGTTTTGAAAGAATGGACAATTCACCGAGCTGGGTTTGATTGAGATCCCTGCTTTTACAGATGAGAGACCCAAGGCTCAAGAGAGTTTAAGTAGCTTGTCTTTGAGTGAAGACTGTAAAGAAGACCCAGAACATTCATGGCTGAATGTCATGTGCTTCATCAACAAGTGGACACTGGGAAATACCTTCTGCCCTGAGCTGCAATCAGAGATTTCCATCCTGATTGGTGAAAACAAAATGAAAGATTTGCCTATTTCAATGGTCCAAGCTAGAAGGCTGTGTTTATAAAGGCCAGATTAGAGAGAGCCTGAGCTAGAAGGAAGTAGAGCTGGGAGTGGAAGCAGTTTCCTCTGCTGGTTAAGTCATAATTTATCCACTGTTACCTTGGCTATGGCTAGTCATTAGTGGAATGAAAATAGCATATACCTCATTTCTGGCAGCACCTCCTGACCCACTTAACAGGAAAAGAATCAACTCACTTTTTTCCAGAGGCTCAGGGTATATTAGACAGTACACTAGCCAGTATTGAAACTGTGCTTTGTGACATTAAAAATGCTTTCATTTCTACAATTCCACTTAACTCTCAGAAGAAGTGAGTGGCTATTGCCTTGTCTCCATTGGCTAGATGAGCAAACACCTGATTCCGTGAAGAAACGATAGGATCTTGGTTTCCTTAACTTCGGGAATTCTGATGCAAACTGCAGATGATTCATTCAGGGCACATTGTTCGTGATAAGTCAGATGATTCTGTTTTGGGGGTCTCTTTTTCCCCATCTGTTAAGTAGATTTTCATCTGTGGTTTGGGGGGGAAGGGTTCTTGATATTCTCCTGACCATGAGAATAGCACAAGATGCTCTCTCTCATGCTGACTAGAACTCACTTAGACATACATTCCAATCATTAGCTGGAAACAGGTGATCTAGAGCCTGCTTCCTACTCCAGCGCTGAATGGTCATTATAGAATGTTGGAACTTCCAGTGTCCGCTTGGAAAATGGACCTCTAGAGTCAGTGTCACAACATGTGTGTCATGAGGTAAAACAAGGAACCAGTCAATGAGTTAGAGAATCGGGGAACGTTGGAACTGAGATCAATAGGCTTAAAACCAGATCATTTGGATGAATTACTATGAATACACTTTATTAGTTATAGTAAAACTAAGCTGCTATAATGAAGAAACCACAAATTAAATTAACCTATTTTTTTAAAGACTTCTTTTCTCCCATAAAAAAGCAGTCTAGGGAGCTCAAGGCTCTGAGTTCAATTTGCAATACTGTAAAAAAAAAAAAACAAACAAATGAACACCAACAGTCCAGGATTATCCAAGTGGTGAGGAAGTTGAGCAGATGGCCCTCCCATTCTCCACACAGAGGTTCCTTCTGTGTCTGGGATCATATGTCCTATTTCTGCCCCTTTCTTCAGCTAATAGGAGAGAACAACAGAGAGGAGGAATATTCTACCTAGCATTAATTAGTACAGGTCATGTGATCAGGCATAGCTGCAAAGGAAGCTGGGCAATGTGTCCAGCTGAAACTGTATTGCTAAGAAGATAGGATAGATGGTGGTGGTGTGGGGGTGAGGGAGAGAGAACAACTACTCATCTGCTGAAAAGAAGACAAGGCACACTCGACAAGGCTGGGATTTCAAGAGGTATTTCCCAAGGTCTGTTTATTGGGGTCAGGATCTTACCTGACAATAACAGGAGAACATCTACAAGTAACACCTTCTTGTGTTACACCAGAAGACACCACTCAGAAAACTTGGAGTTCTGGCCACAGTTCTACCGTTTATGGCCCCCAAATTTGGACCTAGTTGTGGTGAAGATCTGTTGTTACTGCTGATTTCTAAGCAGCAGCCTTCTGCCTTTTTCTAAATAGTCTTGGATTTCCTGTGGGGAACATTTGGACTTCATTTTAGGAGTTGCTCCCCTACCCAAATCTTTAGATCTAAGTTTGGGCACCTGGTTTAGATCTCTCCTGTCACAGAACTTCCTCTGTAGTAATTGATTCAAGGCTGGGCATATGGCTTGAGACAGGCAGCCCAGTGAGATTTGATCTTGAGAATTTTGATGGAACTGTTCTCATTCTGCCAGGGTTACTAAGAAGATAAAAATGCAAGCTGAGTCATTAGTGCTGGTTTTTGCCACTGTAGGGAAGAGCCCACCTGAGAATAAATCATGGCTGAGAAATGAAGAGAGATTGTGCATGGTATTATGCGGGGCTTCTCGATGCACCCATGCCGAAAGCTATTAATCCTAGGATTAGTTCATGAGCAATGAATCCCTGTTTTGTCTTTTGCCAGTAGGAATTAACAACCTGGACTAAGAACAATTCTCATACATCACAGTCCAACTTCCTTGATAGTTTTTTTTAACCTATATCATGGCCCTCAAGCTTGGATGAATATCAATATCAATATATATACATATACATATACATATTCCTTAAGCAATTTAGTTTAGTCTTGGATTCTTGTCTTTATTCTACCATTTACACTCTGTTATGGTTTCGATACAAAGTGTTCCCACAAAAAGCTCATGTGTTAAAGACTCCATCCCAGCTGTAGATCCAATCATTGAGAGGTGATAGATCATGAAGACTCTGACCTAATCAATGGAATCATCCACTAGTGCAGTCATAAGTACATAAAATTATTGGGAATTCTGGTTTGAGGACGCAGGTTGTAGGGGCATGCCTTAAGATATATCTTGCCCTTTGCCACTTCCGCTGTCCATTTTTCTATTTCCTAGCAACCATAAGGTGCATAGCTTCCTTTGTCCTACCTTCTCCCTGCCATGATGTTCTGTCTTACCATAGGCCCATAGCAATGGAGCCAACTGACCATGGACCCAAACCTCTGAACCCAAAGAAATCTTGACTCCCTTCAGTGGGTTTTCTCACCTCCCTTCAATTGGTTTTGTCCAGGTTTTTTGTCACAGCAATGAAAAATAACTAATATGGGCCCAAAACACAGTGCCAGGCTTCATGTATACTTATTACTGTGTTTGTTACTTTAACCTTAAAGTTTTACTTCTGGGAACTATTCAGACTTGATCTTCAGACTTAGGAAAGGCTGAGCAATCTTTGTGGGATTTTAATAAAAGGAACCATCCCAGGAGTTTCTGATGGGCATTTAGATTTAGGAACAACTAATGACTACATGCCAGTACAATGGTTGCAGGGTGAAACTGGAAACTTGCTTTCCCTACAATAGACAGACATCAGCAAGAGAGGAAGAATCTGTGTGTGTGTGTGTGTGTGTGTGTGTGTGTGTGTGTGTGTGTGTGTGTGTGTGTGTGCCTGTGGATCCATTCTAGGGCTTGAACTCAGGGCCTGGGCACTGTCCCTGAGTGTTTTATGCTCAAGGCTAGTGCTCTATCTCTGGAAACAGCTCCACTTCTGACATTTTTGGTGGTTCATTGGAGATAAGAGTCTCACAGAATTTCCTTCCCTGAGTAGCTAGGATTGCAGGCATGAGCCACTAGCACCGATTAATGAGTATTAATTGGCCCTCTGAAAGCCTACCATAATGGCAGGTCTTTGGTTACGACCCTCTCCTCCCCATTTCTTATTTGCAACACAAATGGTAGAGAACACAGACACGTACATCCATTCTCACAGTGCACAGTGCACATCCAAGACACACCGCAGTCTTGGCCCACTTTTCCCAGCACTCTCTTGCCTCTGTGGCAGGCACTGACAGGTATGAAGTGCGAAAGATCCGGGCCCTGTTTGAAGCATTGTGATAAGAGAAGCTGGGAAGACAGGCTGAAGAGAAGAAACAGAAATATTGATCTCAGGAGCTGACAGGTTGCACTGAAGGATCCAATGGTGAAGAAAAAAAAAGGTGAGCCCAAACTGAAAAGTTTACACTTCCACTCTGCAAAAACTCAACTGCAGCTGAATCTTGATGAAAGCATTTTCTTGCATTTACCATATCCCAGAATTCCAGACTCAGTTCTGACCCTGGCAGCCTCCACATTCAAGGAGCTGGCTGCTCAGAGAACAGGCAAGGGTTCTTTCATGTCTCTAAGCCCTCACCTATGCAACTTGTCTTCCTGCCTCCTTCTGAGCCAACCAATGACTGCCCCCCCCAGGTCAAGTGGACTTGGCGTGTGAACCTTGCTGGATGCCCAGAGGCAGAGTTGTCAGCCTCTTCCTTGTCTGAGCTTCAAAGGCCTGGTGGAGGTCCAGGGACTTCTTTCTCTGTGTTATAATTATTTGTTCATATGTCTCCCCCACTAAGAGAGGTCAAGTCTACGTGCCCAAGAAAGAGTCAACACTTAACAAATTTCTTTTTGAGTGAATGAGGAAAAGAACAGGAGGGATTCTTTCACAGTCACCGGATTGTAGACTTAGGATGTGTTGGTGGGAACTGAGCCACCAGCCAGACACTAGAGGCTCACACTGGTAATCCGAGCTGCCCAGGAGACTGAGATCTGTGGACTGTGGTTTGAAAACAGCCTGAGCTAGACATCTCTGTGAGACTCTTCTCTCCAACTAACCAGCAAAAAAGCTGAAAGTGGAGGTAAAGCTTCTGCCCTGAATGAAAAAGCCAAGCAAGAACACAAAGCTTTGAGTTCAAGCCCCAGTAATGAAACAAACAAATAAACAAAAAACTAATCATAATTAAAAGAAATGAGCTGGGCACTGGTGGCTCATGCCTGTAATCCTAGCTACTCAGGAGGCTGAGATCTGAGGATCATAGTTCGAAGCCAGCCCAGGTAGGAAAGTCTGTGAGACTCATCTCCAATTAACCACTAGAAAACCAGAAGTGGAGCTGTGGCTCAAAGTGGTACAGTGCTTGCCTTGAGCAAAAGAGTTCAGGGACAGTGCCCAGTCCCTGAGTTCAAGCCCCATGACAGACCAAAAAAAAAGCCAAAACAAAATCAAACAAAAAACAATAATCAAATGTATTACATACACATAGACATCACAAAGTAAGATTTATTTTTCCATGACAACATGATTTTAAGACTCCTCAGAACAATGGATATATATATATATATATATATATATATATATATATATCCACATGTATATAATGAAGCTTGTTAAAATTTATTTTTAAAGAGAGTGGAGAGGTAAGCAAGAGTAATAAAGGGATAAAGAAGTGAATTTGATCAAAGCACATTGTATGTTTCTATGAGAAAAATCACAATGAAACCCCTTTTTACAACTAGTAAAATGCTCATTAAATACAAGTTGGAAATGAACTTTACAACTTGGGGGGGGGGCATTGGGATGGAGGGAGAATGGGAGAAAAACCAGGGGAGGGGGTAACAATGTTTGACAAGAAATGTACTCACAACCTTACATGTGTAACTGTAACCTCTCTGTACATCACCTTGACAACAAAATTAAATTTAAAAAAATACACAAGGTGGGCACTAGTGGCTCATGCCTGTCATCCTAGCTACTCAGGAAGCCGAGATCTGAGGACTGTGGTTCAAAGGCAGCCCAAGCAGGAAAGTCTATTAGACTCTCATCTCCAACAAACCACTCAGAAAGGCTGCAAGTGGTGTTATGGTTCAAGTGGTAGAGCAGTTAGCCTTGAGCACAAAGAAGATCAGGGACAGCTCCCAGGCTCTGAGTTAAAGCCCCAGGATCTGCAAAAAAAAATAAATAGACCAACTGACAGACAGACAGATCGATCGACCCATCGATCGATCTATAGATAATATATAAATACACCAATAAAATGAAGAGCAAAAATGCTCACAGTGTCTGGTGTGTGGTGTGGTGATCTGAGATAGCTGCTGGCTATGTGACATTTGTTTTTCCTATCTATGAAACAGGGGTAGCTGGGTCCCAGGTTTGCTAGATAAGTGCGTCAAATAATGCAATCAAATACCCATGGGGACAAATAGGTCCCTTCCTCACACCCCCTACAGTGCCTGCCTGATCTTATCCTGTGCTTGGTTAATTTTGTGTCCTTTTGACAGAGTCTGTCTCCTTTGCCTTAGTTTGATTGCAAAGACCGACTCCTGGGCTTCACATAAGGGCAGCAGGCGGGCTCTGAATACTTGTGAAACATGCTGGCAGGGGTTCCAGGCTGGGCTGGCCAACCCCTACCCCCCCCCACCCTCAACTTCTTCTTTCCCAAGGGCACAGATTGCAAATCCAGCTGCTACCTGACAAAGCTGCCACTCAGCTCGGAGCCACTGCGAGCAGAATGTCTCGGAGAGGTGGTGAGGGGGGACCAGGAAAATTACATAAAGCCAACAAAAGAGAATAAAGGCTGCGCTGTCATTGACTCTGGCTGGTGCCATGGGTGCTGGTGAAATTCCAGAGCTGACAGGCATATATATAATATATATATATATATATATATATATATATATATATATATAATATATATATATATATATAATGGATCGCCAGAGACCATACATTTCTACAGGCAACTGGTATTGGCCGGTTACCCCCAACTTGCCAGAAAGTAGAGAAAGGCAATGTGAGAGAGAGAAAGAGAGAGAGAGAGAGAGAGAGAGAGAGAGAGAGAGAGAGAGAGAGAGAGAGAGAGAGAGAGAGAGAACATTAAAACTAAACTAAACAATCCAGCTATTAGTGCAAGGCACTGATTGTCTCCTGAACCCAATGCTGTGCCAGCAAACTTCCAGAAGGAAAAAAAAGAAGAAAAATGTATGAAAAGAATTATCATCATCATCATCATCATCATCACTATTTCTTTCAGATCCTAAAAAATATGGACAGTCAAAAGTGTCACATGGGTGGCGGCTGCAGGAGCGATGATTACAAAGCAGAAGGCTAATGACCTACAGCCATCAGCTTTTGCTGAGCTGCCAGTGCAGGCCCCAGGAGGAGCCGGTGTCAGGCAGGAAGGGGTTAAGTACGGAAGGTTCCAGCTGCCCTCTGCCTGCCCAGTCACATCTATAGTTTTCATTTACCCCTCATGAGGTTAATGAGGCTTGTTAGGATTACAAAGGAAGGAGACTTGGAGAAGCGGACTGGGGAGGCAAGGGTGTGTTATTGTAGAAACAGAAGAGCAGTAGACAGAAGACCGTTCCCTAGGTTTGGCTGTCCTGTGATTGTAGATGAGGGTACCCCCATTCAGGCATATGAACCCCGATATACTACCCATGACTGCAATGCTTGGCCCAGCATCCTGTCTGGAAGCTGTTTTCTCCCACGGTTTCCCTTTAAGGATTCCAGCAACAATCCGGTTATCTCAGTGGAACTGGGGGATAGATACATGGACTCAGGTTCCTATGATAGGACTGCTCCTCCCCCTGACCTTGAAGTGTCCTTTGCTGCTGTCGATACCATGGGTGCTCATTTTCCAGGCATTAAAGATCCATCCTCGAAGTATCATGGTAATGTTAGCTCCGGTGCTGATTTGGGAAGGTTCTCTGTATCTGGTTTGTGCAAACCTTTAGTCATGTTAGCACCCCAAAAGGCTGTAGGTACTTTTTGGTGTCCTTTGTTGCACAAAACCCTTTGGCTGTAGGTATGTTCTGTCTGACATTGATGGAGGTCATACAGTCTACATGCAGAAGACCTTCTGTCCATCTTTCATTAAGGACTGGAGGATTCTGTTTCAAGCCCCAGCCCCAGGCAGCACAATAATACTGTTTGCAGCAGTGGCTCCTGCAGAATGAGCAGGCCTTGATTACCTACCCCTCCGTGGGGAATCTAGTCTTGAGTTCTCTCTCTGGGTCTCCATCTCCCATGAGAATCTCCCAAGAGAAGGGACCTAATGGAGTCATTCAATTGCTCTTTGATGCAGTGAGTCACCCTGCATGATAGCATTCCATATGGGTGAAGATTTCTCCACAGAGGCAGGTCAGTGACCGTTAGTGTAAGATCAAAAACATCTTCAGTATGCAGACAAGGATCCAATGTCCCTCCCACAAAATTGAGAGGCGTCAGTGAGGGATGGGTGCGAATGTCGGAGGAGATCAAGAGAGATTGTATTCCAAACTGCTGCACTACATGGCAATTTCTCTGTGCAGCTACTTAAAGATAATAATAATAATTAATAATAATAATAAATCCTAATCCAATCAGCTTTAAAGCAAAGACAGGCATGCATTCATTACTTTCTGCTTACGATCTGTTTGCTCAGAAGGGGCCTGCAGATTTAAGAGATATCGTGAGATTCATAAACTCTCCCCTCATATAGCCAAGCTCCATTCTTCTCCAACTTTCTCTGATATTTTTCCACCTGGGCATCTCAAACTGACTACATTCTGAAACCAAACTCTTCATCATCCTCATAAAGTCCGACTCTTTCCCCAACTACCCCCTCTGATGGAAGTCTCCCAGGTCAGTGATCTTGGACCTCTCTTACTACCTCATCAAGGACATTTAAAGCTTCCAGTCCCAAGCCTATTTATCTGTGATCTACCTCGGTGGAATCTTGCTGTTATTTAGAACATCATCATTTCTTATTTGGTCCATCCTGGTAATTCAGACTGCACAAAACTCAGAACAATGGGTTCATTTTCTAGGTCTCTTGTTTTATGCCTTACCTCATGCCTAGGCTTATCTCTGTGCTTATGTCTACATCATGTGTATTTCCGTATCAAGATCTCCATCTAGGAGTATCTGTATGCCCTAGTATGACTGCCTGTTCAAGTCGTTGTATCTACCTATGGCAAAGGAAATAGAAGACTGACTTCCATATTAAGTGAGACAAAGAACATGTGTCCATCACAAAATATGGGTTTCATTTGGATTCTGACCCATCATAATTTGTAACCTTTTTAGGAAGAATTAGTGAAGTATAAATACAAAGTGGATATTTAGTGATGTCAAATGGTGATTGTTATGTATTAAGTTTCATCCTTGCATCAGAGAAATGTGGTTTTATAAATAGGTTCTTATGTCCATAAGTATATATAGAACGCACTACATCTTGGATAAGTATATACACACTTGTGTGTGTGTGTACATATGAGAAAGGGGTTTAAGTGTACCTGAAATCATATAAACGTGACATTTATTGAAGCATAGTGAAGTGTGCCTAGAGTTTCATTGCATTATGTTCTTTTTTTTTTTGCCGGCCATGAGGCTTGAACTCTGGGCCTGGGTGCTATCCCTCAGCTCTTCAGCTCAAGGCTAGTGCTCTACCACTGGAGCCACAGCGCCACTTCCGGCTTTTTCTGCTTATGTGGTGCTGAGGAATCAAACCCAGGGCCTCATGCTTGCAAGGCATGCACTCTACCACTGAGCTACCTTCCTAGTCCCAGCATTATCTTCTTTACATGCTTGAATTATCTTTTTCTTTTTTTGTGCCAGTGTTGGGGCTTGAACTCAGGGCATGGGTACTGTTCCGAAGTTTTTTCACTCAAGACTGGTGCTCTAACATTTGAGCCAGAGCTCAAATGGTGCTGGTCCTGGGGCTTGAACTCAGGACCTCGGATCTGTCTCTGAGGGATTTTGCTCAAGGCTAACACTCTACCACTTGGTAGCTCCACTTGTGGTTTTTATGGCGCTTAATTCAAGATAAGAGTCTCATGGATATTCCTGCCCTAGGTCGCCTCAAACCACAATCCTCAGATCTCAGCCTCCTGAGTATCCAGGATTACAAGCATGAGCCACCAACTCCTAGCTTTATTTCCAACTTTATTTTGCTGGTTAATTGGAGCTGAGTCTCACGAGCTTTCCTGCTGGTGCTGGCTTTGAAACATGAGCTTCAGCTATCAACCTTCTGAACAGCTAGGGTTGCAGGAGTGAGCCCACTGTGCTTGGCTTGTTTGAATTCCTTAATGAGGAGAAATGAGAAGGATGACGTGAGCTGTTCACTTCTCATTCTTCTGGTTAATTCCTCCTTGTCAGTGCTTTAAATCCCTGCTCCTCCGTTATCCTCTCAGAGTAGCTGCAGTGGACGTTTGCCATTACCTGTGTGCTACCTGAAACTTACAAAGCTAGATAGTGCAGTTCCCAGGACCGCCTACAGCTAAAGAGACTGCCAGGCTACCAAACAAATGCTTCTGCCCTAGATTCCAGACAGAAGAAACCAGAGACTGTGTAGACGCTCACTCGAGAGCCACCTCATATTTTATGATTAAATTCCTCATCTATTTAAGTTGGCCAGAGGTGGTTTGTGTGCCCTGTCATCAGAAAGCTTTACTTCAACAAAAGCGTTCCTGGATTCCAAGGTTAATTCACACTCCTGTTATAGGTTGTCAGAAAACAAACAAACCAACCTGTGCTTACCTTTTATACAACTTGACACAGTTCTAATTTACTTGCAAGCTTATTGGATTAATATATATGTTCCCGAGCATGGTGTTTCCAGAGACTCTGTGTGTGTGTGTGTGTGTGTGTGTGTGGTGTTTTACCTGTGTAATTTCACAGTTCAGGGACACGCAATACCTGCCAGTGTTGCAGCTCTACTGCTAGCACTGTTGTAGCTCCTTTTTGGGTGCTTAACACAGGAGTTGGACGAATGGCGTGCGGGATAATGGAGGATGAGTGGGAACAGCTTTATTCAGAAGAGAAGCATTCAGCTTGGAGGCTGGCCGCTGTGCCGTGGCTCTGTCTGCTCATTGTTTGTTCTCCCCATCAGTCATCTGTCCTCTCTTCCTCAGGCGGCTTCGTCTGTACATCCCTGTGTCTGTGGCTGGCTCTGGGTCTGGAGGTTCTAATGCTCTTGGATGTGTGTGCTGATTGTGTTGGCTCCCATTATAGTTAGGGGAGATGATAGTTTATCAGGCTTCTGATTGGTTGTTAATTCTTCATCAAGCCCCTTCTGCAAATCTTCTCTCCAGGGTCATGGGAAGGTTTTCAAAACTGGAAGGGGCTGGGGAGAGACAGAGGCAAGATGCTCTCAAAGGATGTCTTTTTAGGGGGGGGGGTCCAGTCATGGGGCCTGAACTCTGGGCCTGGGCGCTGTCCCTCAGTTCTTCAGTTCAAGGCTAGCACTCTGCCACTTGAGCCACAGCGCCACTTCTGACTTTTTTTTCTGCTTATTTGGTACTGAGGAATGAACCCAGGGCCTCAGGCATGCAAGGCAAGCGCTCTACCACTGAGCCACCTTCTTCTCAGCCCCAAAGGATGTCTTTTTAGAAAAAATGTAATTATCATAAAGGTGATCTACAGAGGAGTTACAGTTGTGTAAGTCAGGTGAGAGGACATTTCTCTTTGGATACTGTCACCCCTTCCCTCGCTCCCTCCCACTTTTCCCCCTCCCAGCCCCAACCACAAGCAGTAGAGTTCATTTTCCACATAGAACAATGTCTTTTTGTCATCTGGCTTCTACCTGGTAGGCCAAGATGCTGTCGTGGGGACTTAGATCCTAACTCATGAACTCTTCCAACAGTACCTATTAGTAACAACGTATCACATCCTCTTGGTTGCATAAAAAGCTATGCTTAATGTTGTTGTGGACAGGTGGGATCATAGGACTAGTGAACTGGGCCAGGTGGACATTTCAAGAGGAGGTGTCTACTTGTCTTGCCACTGTGACCAGCATGGTCTCACGTTCCAAATAATGAGCCTGTCATCCTCCTTGCCCGAGTGGCTGTGGACAGAAGGTACCAGGTTAGATCGCATTAAACCTGCAGGTTGATCCAGAAACAGAGACAAAGAAAACCCTTTTTCTCTTCTATGAAGCAACTAAAATCTGGAGATGTTGACTCTTTAGCATGATCTACCTTATTGTGACACAGGAAAGGAGAAGGGAGAGGACAATTTTAAGCAGAAGTGGGAAGAGACAGGTGTTTGTGTACATAGAGAAGATGAAAAATCACAACAGGGAAGTTAGTTAGCAATTGATAAATGCGTGGGCTCCTTGGGGGGATGTTTTAGGGGATGAGCATGAACTCTGCCACTTATTATCTATGGAATCTGGCATGAGTTTCTTAACCCTGGGAAATCTCAGTTCCATCCTCTGTGAGAAATGATAGGATTCTGGGATGGTTCCACAGTCAAAACTTAATAGAATCCACATGCTAGGAGCTGACCTAGTCTGGGGTGGAGTTCTTGACAAATGTCTCCTGTTCTGGTGGATGGATGTGGACATCGGTCTGACCAGAATAGAGAAAGCGAGAAAGTCACACCGTTAAAGGTTTCCCCATTACCAATCAGGCCCCAGCTCTGAATCTCCCAAGTCTGTCACTCAGGTTGTAATTTAGTAAATCATTTCAAGGAGTGGCATGTTTGCTTATTCAATCAAGAAGTGAATTTATGCCTAATTCTGCCAGCTCCTGTGCAAGAAGTGCTGTGAGTTTAGGTGGGTCTCTGCTCAGGAGCCAGATTGCAGCATGGTGATTTATGTGATCTGGGAGGTTGATCCCATAGCCATGAGCTTAGGGTATAAATCTAAGGCTTGCAGGATGCCTAGATTCAACCTAGCATACCTTGGCAGTGCACCAACCATGAGCTTTCTATCCTATCCTCTTACTACAGAATCAGTGTGTGCGTGCATGCATGCGTGCATGAGTGTGTGTGTGTGCACACATATGCTCACGTGCTGGTACTGGGACTTGAATTCAGGGTTTCATATTCTTGTCTGGCTTTTGTTTTATTTGCTCAAGGTTACTGTTCTTCTACCTGAGCCATATCTCCACCTCTGGCTTTTTACTGCTTAACCTAACTGCCCTGGCTGATTTCAAACCCGATCCTCAAGATCTCAGCTTCCTGAGTAGCTAGGGTTACAAACACAAGCCACCAGCACTTGGCTTGCTGTAGCATCTTCACATTACAGAAGCTCCTGGGTCTGATTTATTTCTTACCATCCACTCAGACAAGAGTAGGTTGTACATTCTGTATGCATAGACCCTATGGGTGGTACTTTGAAAACAAGCAGCAAATATGAAAGCCATTGTTCCAACCTTTTTATCATTCAGGTTCCAGATGGAGCCATCCACAGCCAGTCATTGCAAGACAGTGTGATCTGTGCAGGGAGGAGGGAGCTGGGGTCATTGTAGAGTGGAGAGTAGCATCTAGGCTAGCTTGGGTCTGAAGGTTAGCTTTCCTGAGCAGAGGATGTCTAGGCCATAAACATAAAGGATTCTTCTTGGAAGAAGGAATGGCCTTTGCCAACTCAAAGATATGTGCAAGAGAATGAAAAAAGATTGACGACAGTGGAATGTCATCTAGTCTGTCTGGAGGAGGGACCTGGGAAGAGGAAGAGGTGGCCGAAGATGCGGGAGAGTGGCAGGGGTCTGATCCAGTAGAAACCTTTCCAGATTTTCTTGCAGAATTTCAGCTTCACCCAAAGGGTGGCCGGAAGCTGGGGAGGCAGGGTGATCCTATTTCCTCTCCTTCAAGAATTCCCAAGAATCTGGATGCTGGCATCTTTGTCACTTCCTGTAATCCTAGCTACTCAGGAGGCTGAGAGCTGAGAATCATGATTCAAAGCCAACCCAGGCAGGAAGTGGAGGTGTGGCTCAAATGGTAGAGCACCAGCCTTGAGCAAAAAAGTCAAGCAAAAACATAAGGCTGCCAGGCACCAGAGGCTCATGCCTGTCATCCTAGCTACTCAGGAAGCTGACATCTGAGGATCGCAGTACAAATCCAGCCCAGGCAGGAAAGTCTGTAAGACTCTTATCACCAATGAACCACCAGAAAACCGGAAGTGGAGCTGTGGCTCAAGTGGTAGAGTGCTCGCCTTGAGCTGAAGAGCTCAGGGACAGTGTCCAGGCACAGAGCTCAAGCCCCATGACCAACAAAAAAAAAGAAAAGAAAAGAAAAAGCACAAGGCACTAAGTTCAAGCCTCAGTATCAACACACACATACACACACACACACACACACACACACACACACACACACACACACACACACACACACACACACACACACACACACACACACACACACACACACACACACACACACACACACACACACGGGTTTCAAGAGCTTTTCCTTTTCTTTCTTTCTTCTTTTTTTGTTGGTTGTGGGGCCTGAACTCTGGGCCTGGGCGCTGTCCCTCAGCTCTTCAGCTCAAGGTTAGCACTCTACCACTTGAGCCACAGCGCCACTTCCAGCCTTTTCTGCTTATGCGGTGCTGAGGAATCAAACTCAGGGCCTCAGGCATGCAAGGCAAGCACTCTACCACTGAGCCACCTTCCCAGCCCCTCAACAGCTTTTCTAAGTAGAAGTGACCAGAAGAAGTTGGAAGACCAAAGTGGGAAGTGGAGAACTCCAGGGGTCAGATTACATCATCCTAGATAAGGACAGGGCAGGGAAGATTCCAGGTTGGACATAAAGCAGATAAGAAGAGCTTACACGTACTGTGCAGACACCATCCCTAAACCTGACTGCAGCAAATTTTATTTGGACAAATCTATCTCACAGCTGCTTTTCACAGGAAAAGGCTGCAGCACAGAAAAATTAAGTCACTTTCTTCAGATCACACAGCTTGAAAGAGCAGAGCCTCAAACCAAGGATATTGTCTCCAAACACCACATGCATGTAACCCATACTAATGCTTTGCTGCCTGGCTTGACCATAAACTTTCCAGGAAGTCCAAGAGTTGGCTACATCATAGCACTTAGCACAGATATCCTCTGGTGATACATGTTTTTTGTTTTTGGGGTTTTTTTTGTGGCAGTTGTGGGGCTTGAACTCAGGGCCTGGGTGCTGTCACTGAGCGCTTTTGTTCAAGACTGGCCCTATACCACCTTGAGCCACAGCTCCACTTCCGGTTTTCTGGTAGTTAATTGGAGATAAGAATATCATAGATTTTCCTGCCTGGGCTGGCTTTGAACTGTGATCCTCAGCTCTCAGCCTCCTGAGTAGCTAGGATGACAGGGATGAGCCATTAACTCCTAGTTTGTGATACTTCTTCTTTTTAAAAAAGATGTGTGTTTGTACTATCTGTAAGTAGTTGCACAAAGGCATTTTGAGTCAACATCTCAGTGGATGAGGACAATGCATCTTGATCCACATCGCCCCTTCCGTCCATACTTCTTGAGCAAAGAACTGAGTTGGCAAACACGGTAGAACCAACCTGGCTGTGTTTCACAAATGTCATCTGCTTCCTCCTGCTTAAAGCCTTGCTGTCTTCTTCTCTAACAGAGCTTCAATCAGGACCTAGGTGATGACTCTATTTTCCTCTTTTGTGGCTTCTTTATATATCCCATGAAATAACAGAGAGTTAGTTACATATGACAGGGCCCTCTGCCAGTGTATTTATGACTATCTGCAACCACATGTCATAATGCTGGTGGCATTTTATTTTAGACTGGACATCACATGCTTCCTTTCTCTGAAAAACTCCCCAGTGCAAACGAATTCCTGTTACCAAGTCCTGTTACCAGGTCCCTCTCTTCCTGAGACTGAAGCTTCCTATTGGCTCAGGATTGAAATCCACCTTTCTTTCTGGAGGTGGCTTCTATCTTCCTCCTATTGACCTCTGTATATGATCACCAAAACAAAGCCCTCGGAATAACATCTGACAAATGACACCTATTTAAAAAAAAAAAAAAAGGAGAAGAAGAAGAAAGGGGGGAAAAAAAAAACCTTTCTGTGCACTTCTATTTCTCCGCCTTCTAATTTGGAATAGCATTATAACCATGCACCGCTAGACAAGCAATATTATGTTAAGAACATGATAAAATACCGGCAGCTCCGTAATGGCACCAGCCAAATGGTAATTTCTGCTTCAGAAATTGGTCATTTATTTTGCTGGTCTGTTCTTACGTTCAAATTAGATGAAGTTTAATATACTGTAAAATTGAATGTATTCTGTCCTTTTCAACAAATATGGCATGTGTGAGAATGATTTATGGCTTGTGGGAACCTCTAAAATGTTAAATAATCTCTTCTTCCCTCTCCCCCTTTCCGTTGTTTCTTAAGTAAGTTATAGCCTGTGAGTTTAAACACAGAGAAAAGCAAAACTTTATTAAACTCTCAGCCCCAGTTCCTCCTCCGCTTAGGCCTGTGGCCCCGAATGTATTATTCTGGGGCTGTAAGAGCAGCTGCATTAATTGCTACATTAATTTTCTTCTATTAACTGCAATTGGGAGGAAAGCAAGTCCTTCCCCAGTGAATGTTATAATTTGTGACTTCGTTGTTAATAAAGCTATGTTAACAGCACGGGTGCTTACCGCAGGTCATTTCATTTGATGGGTGTGGGGCATCCTGCCACCACCCCGGCCCCCTGGGGACCAGACATTCATGCTGGGTGCTGGCAGGGGAGGGAGACAGGAAGGCAGGAGGAAGGACTTCCTGCTTCCCAGAGATAAAGAACAGAAGGCTCCTCTCTGACAAATGCTTTGTGTTCCTTCTTTGTCATCTGCCCACATCTATATCTGGACTCCAAGGCCCAAGGAAAAGTTGAGAAGACCAGAGAAAGGCCCAAAGACTTTAGGATCCAATGTCCAAGTCAGTGCCTTGACTGAGGGCCACAGAGAAGCCATTCAGACATCCTAAACCTTTACCTCCTCATCTGCAAAATGGAGAGATTCTAACCATGAAAAGAATGTACTTTTCATTTTCATAATCACATGATCACATGTGCTAAGCACTGTCCTGAGGGCTTTGTCCATGGACCGGCTCTGGAGTCCATGCTGTAAATGGCTGAGTTTGGGGAGACCATGGGTGTGTGTGCACGGTGATCGCTTCCTGGGGGAAGTCTTCCACTCAACAAACATTTGATTGCTGCCACACCCATACACAGTGCCCGGGAGTTTTCTGGGAAGAACCCAAGGCAGGGGGTTGATCTTCAATCACTTAACCTATCACCAGGCGGGTCTCTACAAGCACACACCTTATTTGATCCTCCTCTTAATCCCTGGTGGTGTCAGTCCGAAGTAGCAATGACGTCCAGCTTAGATCATTAGAAAAGAGGCAGGAATTCATATTTGTTGGGTAATCCATATATATGCTGTTTCTTCCATCCTCCTAGGGCGCCTCGCAACGCAGGCCTCCATTTTGCCACTTCAGAGATGAAGCAGCAATGGATTCAAGCCTAGGTGGTAATATCCACAAGCAATCTTATGACTTTCCACCCTTCTTCTGGCTGTGAATTGTGTCCCCTCCAGCCCTGCATCTACCCCTACTAGATCTTATTGGGGGAACAACTAATCTAGAACAAAACAAATTCTTGGGGAGGAAACATTTGGAAACACAAATGGAAAGCCCAGGGAAGGGAAGGGGCAGACAGCAGGAAACAAAAAAGTGAAAATGCGATTGATAAGTTAGGATGGTAATTATGGATGAAGACTTACTTTCAGCCAATCAATCAGCGAGTTCAGATTCTCTTATTCCTAGCTTGCTGAGCTGACAACTTACTTCAAACTCAGAGAGCCTCACTTTCCTTATTTCTAACAAGGGCAAGCCCTTACTGACTTTATAGTATTGGAATGAGAATTCCATGAGATATTATTTAGGCCAAACAGCGCTCTTGTCTCATGCTCTATGGTGAAAATAGCCCTAAATATGTCTAGGTATAATAGAAATACTGGTTCTGAAGTTATTTAAAGAATATAATTGCAACCAAGAAATAGAGTACAGTTGGAATTAGCCATTACCATGATTTTTCATGGCCTTTTCTGCTCAGGCCTCTCCACACTTACCATATATCTGACAGGCTCCATCTAAGGCTGCAAAGAAACAAACTAATCATCCACTGCTCCCTTTCCTTCCCCCTTCAAAATACTCACTTTGGCTGGGCTGGAAGCCTAGACAAAGCGATTTTTCTCACTGGGAAAATCTGGGGCAACGTGCTTCAAGTGGTTACTGCCAACTTTAATGCGTTGATAAATCTCTTGTGGGGAGCTTTTTCCACTACAAATTTTACATTATAGTTTCGACACTACAACTTTACATTCTAGTTTTTGGGCTTTCCTTAAAACAAAAGATATGGCTCCAGGACGCCCAAATCTACAACTGGATTTGGTGCCCTCTATTTTGTAATTCTAAGTTGATTTTTTTGTATTATAATAGCTCCCAGAGCTATTATCTCTACAGCGTCTCCAGGGTTTATCATGGAGCATTATAAGCTCAAGGAATACAGGTAGATTCATTCATTCATTCATTCATTCATTCATTCCATTTCTTTCTTCTATGCCTTGAGCACTGGAAATTTGTTTTAAATATCAATTTTAGTGATGAATTACAGAGTGGAAGGCTATGTTAACGTCCCCAGGTAGATTTTTTTTACAGACTGAAGTTCTTCCTTACAAATATATGGAATGTATCTATTTTAGAACAGATTAATCTCATTACCCATAGTATGTAGCTTTTGAGTATAAAAAGACAGATTGTATGCTGTGGAACTTGGGCAAGTAGTGGAACCCCTCAGTATTTTGATTTTCTGGGCAGGAAATATGAGAATAGTCGTGCGATCTTCTGAGCTAAGTGCTGGATAAGATCTTTAGAGTGGACCCAGGGTGTATTAGAGGCTGGGAAATCATAGGTGTTGACAATACATTCTTAGTGATAAGTAGAAAAGGTTGTCCAAAAGTGAGTGTTAATCAGCCATTGTTTTCTCTGATGCCATTTCTGACAGGAATGGACAGACAACATTTAGTACAATTATTACAGAATTCTGCAAGTTTGTTTCTCATATCTTGTGTGTCCTCCTTCTCTTTCTCCTTCTCCTCTTTCTTTCTTTTTTTTTCTTTCTTTCTGGTTCTTCTTTTCTTCTTCCTTCTCCTTCTCCTCCTCCTTCTCCTCCTTCTTTCTCCTCCTTCTCCTTCTCTCTCTTTCCTTCCTTCCTTCCTTCCTTCCTTCTCTCTCTTTCCTTCTTTTCTTCCTTCCTTCCTTCCTTTCTTCCTTCCCTTCCTTCCTTCCTGATCTCCTTCTCCTCCTATCTTCTTCTTCTTCTCCCTCTCCTTCTTGCTCTTGTTCTTTTTTTGTTCTTGTTCTTGTTCTCCTCCTCCTCCTTCTTCATCATGATCTTTATCTTCTCCTCCTCTTCCTCCTCCTCCTTCACTCTGATATTCTCTACATTACTTTCTCCTTTCCCCTTGTCATTCTTCTTTCTTTACTCCCACTATCTTCCCACTTTCCTCTTCCTTACCAAACTTCAACATGCCCTTTTCTCCTTATTTTTCTTTTCTTTTTTTATCCTCACTCAATCACCCAAAAAAGATTCTAAAATGTTTGGTTATAAAAATAAGAATGTGTTTCCTCGTAAAGTTTTAAGATAGATTAGTTAGATGCTCCATATGTCATTTCCAAATCAACAACAAAAAGGAAAGGCATTCTTTCACAAATAAACTGAACCATTTTCCCCCTTCTTGAGTGTAAGACCCTGGCCAAGAGTGCAGCCCTGTCGTCTGGGCCAGCCCTACCAAGCAATGGTATATTTCTCATGAAGCCAAAGAGAAGACCTGTTCAAGCAGAGCCGGTGCCCATTTGTACTCTCCTGCAAAACTTGAACAGTTTGAAAATGTCATTTCACTTCTCAGGGCCTCATTCACAGTCCCAAACATTCCTAAAACATGCCCCAGTACTGCACCTTCCATAGGTTTAAATCTTGGATTCATTTCCCATAGAAATGCTATCAAGTACCAAATTTCATTAGCCCGACAAAGCCTGGCTAAGTCTTAACTTGCAGGTATTCCATCGCCAATAGATGACAATTGACACTATTTTCCCCCAATTTTCTCTAGACCTAAGGCATCTTACTAGACATTGCTTTTCCCTTACTGATATAAATGTATCATTAGAGTCCCAGAGGGCAAGAATGGAACTATTAAAGCTAAGGAGAATAGATTTCTTTTTCTACCCCTTGAGAATATTTAAAAGTTGCAATAGATCGGACCATACACAATAATACTGATCAGAATGAACTCCAGGAAGTTGAAACAGAGGTTTTCTTTTAATTTCCTTCTGTCTTATTTGTTCATTTACCTGCCTTGGAGAGGGTCAGTGTGGGTGGGGGAGACCCAGAAATAGAGGGACAAGAGGCAAACAAATGCAGAAGTGGTACTCACTGGACATTATGTTGAAAATGAACTATACGACTTGTGGGTGGGGATGGGAGGGAAAAACTGGGAGAGTGAAAAGGGGTCATATTGTCCAAAAAGAAATGTACTCTTGACCTGACTTATGAAACTGTAACTCCTCTGTCCATCACCTTTGCAATAACAATAAATAAATGGAAAACAAAGTTGCGAAAGTTCATTACCTCATCATTTAGGGATCATCATACTGTTTGCCTTTTAGAGCCAAACAAACTCTTTCTCTCCCTGATCTTTAAAAATAATATTTTTTCCATTGAATTTGTCTTTTTGAGAAGGCTAATCCTGCACACTTTTATTTTTAAAAAATAGTTTTAGTATCTTTAAGTAGTTGTGCAAAGGAGTTGCCATTTTACAAAGCAGTTGATTAGTCATAGCAATATTTATAAGTAGTAAATAGTATATATCTGAGTCAAGCAGAAAAGGTCAGATAAGTTGATGTTAGGAAAATGAACCCTAAGATATGTATTCAAATGTTTTTTTTTCTTTCATGCAATTGTTTCGAACACATTTATAAGATTATTTCTTTGTTGCTTTGTATGTCCTTCCCCACGGTATAACCCCTGCTTTCACTGTATTTGATGTCGATATAATTTGTGGAGGTGAAGGGAAAAAGCAAACCATTTAAATAGGGATACAGGTGGACCCATTGCAACAATGAGATGCACTAGTCATTATGTCGAAAATGAACTTTACGACTTTGGTGGGGGGCAGGGGGGAGTAGGTGGGGGGGTGGGGGGAGGATGGGCAGGGATGGGAAGGGGAAACAAAGGAGGAGGCTGCAATGCTTGATAAGAAATGTACTCATTATCTTGCCCATGTAACCCCTCTGTACAGTATTTTCACAATAAAAAATATGTATAAGTAGATGGATAAAGCACCTTGCCACCCAGCATAATTCTCAGGCATTTCAACATCATGATTTACCCTAACATCACGATTTACCCTCAGTGTGTTCTAACTTGCCAATCACATAACCGAGGTGAGAATTATCTGAGAGTTTTCAATCCTATATTACATATTATCTCCAAATTCTGTGCTAAGGACACATTGTAAGTTCAACACTCTGCTAACAGAGACATCAGTCACCCTAGATAGTCCAACTAAACCCCTCCTGCTCCATCGCCAACCCTCTTCTAAATTCTGGTAATCCATTAAGATTTGCTCAGTTATCCAAATTACAGATAGCTTGAACCAGCTCCTCTGCTTTTTCCTTCTCTGGGTGGTGGTCTTACCCTGAAAATCTCATTGCAAAATCCTGTCTCAAATAAAAACGATCTTTTCTTGTCTTCGTTTGCCCATAATTATAGTTCAAAGTCCCACCTACGTTTCTGAAGCTATCTCCTTATTAATCTCCTTATCCTTAGTTTTATTCTTACCATTCTCTTATATTTTATTTTAGGAGATAGCATGAAATTTTAGATGTGGGGGGGGGGAAACTTTCTGGAGTTTTCTGTAGCTTTTTTTTTTTTGCAATGATGACAAAATTCCTTGGGCTGGGATATAACACAGAGGTGAGGCACCCGCCAAGCCTGGGCAAGACCCCGGCTTCCGTTTCCAGCATTGGAAGAAAAAGAAATCTTAAGTCTTTGATACAGTACACAAAGTCCTTTCTAAGCTGCTGCTTCTGTAGAATTGTGACTTTGCAAGCACTGCTGGGAAAGTGACATTCTCTTTTTTATAAGAAGGCTAAGCCGATAGAATGTAAGCCTACAGCAACTACTGGATGTCTTTGCCATCTTTTGAGGAGATTTCACACAATAAAATAGCCAAAAGGGAAAAAGACAGAGCTATGAGTGAGAAAGACAGACAGACAGACAGACAGACAGAGACAGACAGACAGACAGACAGACAGAGACAATACAAAAACATCCTGATGACAGTCCTATAAAAGATGCATACCCAGCCATGCCTGAAGCTTTTTTGAATTCCCAATCACAGGAACCCATAGTTATTTTTCCCTGTTCTCCTTCTTTCCTTCCTTCCTTTCTCTCATTTTCTCCTTACATTAGCTTTCAATTAACTTCTCCAAATTTTTCTCAAAGATAGAACAAGCTCAGTAGAAGTATCCATCTTTTTTTTCCCCTAATGTCTAAGTATATCCCGAATAACTAGGTAGTGCTATATCATACATTTCAATAAGAACACCACGAACGTTAAGACACTGGAATCAGATCTAGTCACATATCCTCTAAGAAAGACATTTCTGCTGTATTGAGGTGTCTATGTTGAATGACGGTCAAGTCCCAATGCTGACTCTGTCTATTAATTGATTCTTTACTAAGTATCTCTCCTTAGACGCATTCAGTCCAATAACTGTCAAAACCCACATGATATTCAATTAAGAGCTATTTGCATCTCAAAAGATGAGGGTCCAAGGAGTTAATTAACATTAAAAATAATCACATAGCCCGGATAATGTAGCTGAAACTCAATTGCAGGTGTGTCTGCCTTCCAGACACATAGTTACCACATTGTGTATGTGTTAAGCAATTGATTGGAGTTGCATTCCCCGTAGTAAAGAATAAAATTATATTGGTTGAGCTCCTTAATAGTGTAAGAATTGGTAAGTCTTCCTAGACATCAACTAATTATAACACTTAACAGACAACAACTAGTTATTTCATTTAATCTCCTCTTCATGAAACTGTGACTATATATGATCAACCCCAATTTATAAGTATGACATTGGCATAAGGACCAGAATGTTCCAGAATCAAAGAATGGCCAGTACTGAAATCCAAATCCATGACTATCTGAAATCAAAGTGTGTGTTAAAAAAAATCTTCTAAATAAAACTATTTGACAGCCGAGATGCTAACAAATAGAAAGGTAATTATAAGAAATCTGAAGGGATTGATCTCATTTTTTTCATATTATGTTTTAATGGTGGACAGGCAAAACAGAACTAATATGAGAAGATCTACTGAAATTCTGCATTCTGTGAAATTTACAGCTACTGATGAAAAGAGGAGGACCTTGTAGATGACAATGGTCAGGTTCAAGTACAATGCTGTCAGACTCGAAAAGCTGAGCAACGTTGTGGAGACAAAATGTTCTGTCTCCACGAATACTTCATTTGACATCAGACTCTGCTCCTCAGGCACCTAGTAATACCTCTGAGCTTCTGTTTACCCACTGGTAAAATATATTGAACATCACAACCCGTGTTATATGGCTGTTGTGAAGATTACATGATATAATTCTTATAGGTATACTTAGGGAAGTGGCTGGGTTGTAATAAATGCTCAATTAATGTCTTTATTTTGATATATGGAGTAGAGTGACATGGTTCCAGTATTTCCCAGAAGAACTCCCATCCCTCACTGCCTTCTCTTTCTCTCTGCAAACACAGCACTGTGTCATAAAATTCACTTAATCTGGCCTCACCTGGCTTGGGTTGTGGGAGCATTTTAAAGCCAACTCAATCATGTAATGGTTTGAGAAAGTCTTGCAGCCTTGTAATTGAGCTTTATTTTTGAAATATCTTTTACTTATTATAACTAAATTTGTCTTATTAGAAGATTACATAAAAGGTTCGGGGAATATAATAGAGTAGGTGAACTTGTTCAAAATACGTTGTGTGCATCTATGGGATTATTACAATGAATCTCCCCTGTACTATTAACATATGCAGATAACAGAAACAATGATGAACTCAAAACATTCCCAGGGAAGCTAAAAGCAATAGAATATGTTGCTAGAATGACTAAAGAGAGTCTAAAAGTTGGTTCCGCTGAAATGAAATTCCACCAGGTGGCAACACAAATGTAACAGGAAGAAAATTGAATAAGTGTGTGAGTAAACATATTGTCCCTTTTCATGTCTTCATTTAAAAAATATTGCTGTAAATACAAGAGGCTGTAAATCCAATGTTTTCTCTTTTTAAAAAGATGATGTATGAGTCCAGGTGCTGGTGGCTGGTACCTATAATCCTAGCTGAGATCTGAGGATTGTGGTTCAAAGCCAGCCTGGGAAGGAAAGTCCTTGAGACTCTTATCTCTACTTAGCTACCAAAAATGGAGCTGTGGCTCAAGTGGTAGAGTGCCAGCTCTGAGCAAAATAAATGCTCAAGGATACCACTGAGGCCCAAGACTGGAATGAGAGAGAGAGAGAGAGAGAGAGAGAGAGAGAGAGAGAGAGAGAGAGAGAGAGAGAGAGAGAGAGAGAGAGAGAGAGAGAGGCAGACAGACAGACAGACACAGACACAGACACAGAGAGACAGAGAGACAGAGAGAGAGGCAAAGGCAGAGACAGACAGACAGACAGACAGACAGACAGACAGACAGATAGACAGACAGATAGACAGACAGACAGAGTAAATGATAAAGTCCCAAACTTGGCTAAATCCCAAAAGCTTTAGGTTGACAAAAGCTATTCTCAGAAAATTACTTTACTACTACTGTTGTTGTTGTTGTTTTATTATTATTATTGCAGGTACCAGAGTTTGAACTCAGGGCCTCACACCTGCTCAGCTTGCTTTCTTGGCTGACACCCTTCTAGTTGAACCATTTCCAACCCAGCTGTGTGTGCTGGTTAGTTAGAGATTGATTCTTGGGAAGTTTTCTGTACAGATTGACTTAAAACCTCGATCCTACAGATCTCAGCCTTCTGAGTAGTTAAGATGACAGGTCTGAGCCACTTGCACCTGGCTGATGACTTTTTGTGACATGACCTTCTCAAAAAGAAAAGTCCAAACAAAAGCCCCTAGTGTTGGAAACAAGATTCGTACCTGTCAGGGTAGCACTGTGCTATTACCCTCATGTCAATTACATCTTAACCCTCAGCAGTGGTGGAGTGCCATTTTCCCCCCATCTTTATCAGAAATGTCTTCTGCGTCTGCTCTGTTCCTTTCGTTCCTCTTGTTAAATCAGAGCTCCAGCGTGCTCCAGCAATCTGTGCAAATAGCCCGCTGTTTACAGTTTTGATCATCTTTGTGTAATCTGCAGAAGTAATTGGATTCCTAGGAATGTAGCTGAACTTTCAACATCATCGACATGGCAAAATAAAATAACATAAAAACTAAGAAGAAGAATCCTAGTGGGAATCTGGAGCCATGAACATCTTACCTACTACCCTTCGGCCATCCTTCTCCTCAAATTCTGGACGCTTTATTCTTCAGCTCAGAGCGACCTTTTCCCCTCAGGCTGGAAAGGTTGTGTCTTCAATATCTGGCCCAAGTACCCAGAAAGGCTGTGGTTCCTTTCAGTGAAGCGGGGTTGCAAAAGTCACCGCTCTGTGGGTCTCTGCCTTCCTTCATTGCTGTGGTGGATTATGATCTGATTCCAGAAAATAAAGACAAAAGGGCTCCTCTTGGTTTAAAAATAAATAAATCATGACAAGCCAATGCCTGGGGCTCATGCCTGCCTGCAATCCTCACTTCCTCGGGGAGGCTGAGATCTGGAGGATTGTGGCTGGAAGCCAGCTGCAACAGGAAGATGCTCTCTGCAGTTTAACCAGCAAAAAGCTAGAGGAGAGACACAGCTAAGGGCTAGGGTTCCAGCCATGATTGGAAATAAGCCAAGAGAGACCGTAAGGCCCTGAGTTCAAGTCCCCTTCTCCCCGCACCCATTCGCCTCTACCCAAAAGAAGTCACTGTTTTCTGGAGAGACACATACACAACTCCATGGTCCATAGTGTTCGCTTCTTTCTCAGGGAGAATGTCTGCCTTGGTTTCTTTCTTGTTTGTTTGAATGTTGGCTCTTGGTTATATTTAATTAGCACCTATTAGTGGTACTGGGGGTAGGGCTCCATTATGATATTCCATACATGCATACAGCAGGCCTTGATTACATTCACCCCCTTCTCCGCTCTCCCCCAGCCTTCTTTTCCTCCTTGTGAATACAATTTTAACAGGTTTCATTGTTCTACTTTCATCCACCTCTGTAAAATACTACTGTGGCTCTATCCATGATCCTTCACCCCCTCTCTCTGTTCCTCCTCTCCCCTCTTGCTGATACTTAGCCCCAAATGAAACAAATTTTCTCTCCTGTCATTTATTCTTTTTTTTTTTTTAGTATATATGAATTGTATCAATGGATTTTACCATGGTGTTTTACTAATGTGCACATTGTATGTTTATCTGACTGCTTTCTCTTTCCCTGCCCCCCCAGCCCTCTATGATTTGACAGCTATGAATAAGGCTATGTCACCTTCATCCATAGACACAATGTGTTTCCACATTGTTCATGCTCCTACATTGCCTTTCTCTCTCCTCCTCCTGCCCCAAGTCTCACAATTATATCAATATAGTCTAGATGTCTCTTTCTCTGTTTGTGTGTGTTGACACATACCTTTTAGGTCTAGATTCCATATTAGAAGAGAATTGTGTCCTTTGTCCTCGATTGTGGCTTATATAGCTTAATGTGATCATCCCCAGTTCCATTGCTCTCCTGTGAAGAAGGACCTCATTCTATTGCTGAATAATACTTCACTGCACATGGACATCCACTTTATCCATTCATGAGCTGCAGGCCATCTAGGCTGCATCCATTGGTTGGTCATTGTGAATAGCAGCCATCAGTTTCTCAACGCTGCCATTTGCTAGCTGGTTGACTTTGGGCAGAATGACCCCCCTCTCGGTGCCATCATCTCCCCCACCCCCGCATAGGTAAAAAAACAGAGATGATCACAAAATTTGCATCACAGAGCGGTTAATGTGTGCAGGCTGAAGACATTGGCAGAACAGAGTAAATCTTGCCTGTTAGTTAACTCAAAGGAGAAAATGACAAATGGATGCCTTATTGCAGATGTCTCGGTAGTGGTGGGCCTTGGTGTTTCTAAATTACCCTCAGATAAATAGAGATGGAAAAGAAAGAGGTCACACCATGTTGGTGGCCTCCAGGCCTGAGGGGCAGTAGCAGCCGATCTCTGTGGCAAACCCAGACACATCTACTACCATCGCCCTGCAGCAACTAGACCTCTTTCCTTCACACAAAGGAGTTCTTACCACCGCGATAGCTTTCAGATGAAAATATGTCATGATCTCAAGAGCGAGATACTACTGGAAAAAAAAATTAAAGCCACCTAATGGAATCGATTAAAATAATAAGGTAATTCTTCAGGCCCGGCGACCAAAAGGTGTTAATCACTTTTTGCCATAAATTCCATCTCCTCCACCTCCACGCTCCAGCCCTTTGCTGGAGCCAGCCCAAGCAGAAAAGTCTGTGAAACTCTCATCTCCAATGAGAAACCAAAAAACTGGAAGTGATGCTGTATCTCCAAGTGCTAGAGTGCTAGGCCTTGAGCAGAAAAGCTCAGGGACAGTGCCCTAGGCCCTGAGTCCAAGCTCCATGACAAACAAAAAGTCATGTTCCTAGCTTATATGGTTCCAATACTGTATTGTTTTTGAGCACTCCTGCATCTGGTACTGTGGATTGAACTAAGGGTTAACATGCTAAGCATCCTCTCTCCTTAGCTTTAACCCTGGTCTCTGTTTGGGAACATTTGATAATCATTTCCTAAGCTTTGGGTCTCTGGTAGGTATGTCACCTATACCTTCTTCAGTTGTCACCTTACCTTGCTGTAATTAAAGCAGTTTTACCTCTACTTATATCTTCCTCCAGTTCTTGACTAGTATCCCTGTGCCTCTCACGTTTTTTGCTTCCAAATCAGTTACAACATCTGTCGACTCCCTCATGAGATGAATAGCATAGTGTAGGCCAGGTTTATTTCAGAGCTGCATGCATGTCATAGCTATAACCTGTCTTAAAGAATCCTTTCACTGCAGTTTTTAACAGTGGTGGTTGGGAATTTATTTATTTGTTTGTTTGTTTATTTTTGGTGCGCTGACCATTGGAGGTCTCTATAAATGGATTCATGGCTTTTAGAGATGAATCTAGTTTGGTTGAGCTACATGTTCAACCAACAGTTGAGATGCTAGTTCTTAACTCATGTTCATTTCTTCCCTCCTTTAGCTGAAATCACTCAAGAATCTCATGCCTTCTGGCAGAAGAATAACTCCTTCATATCTGAGCCAGTGTGTTTTCCTGTTTCGCTACTCCAGGTTGGTGGATGGAGTCGTAGAAACAAAAAAAAAAGGAATTGTAGAAGCAAGGAGGAACACTATATTTGTGTGTCTGTGCCTTCATCTCTAGCCTTCTTGGGTGAGCAAAGTTTCATCTCGAGGTAGCTGTAGAGGTTAGTTCCAGGCCTTCCTGGAGATGCTCACGTCTATAATATTAAGCACCATAGTACACAGAACTTGCCTATCATATTTACACCTTCCCCTCTATACCTCAGATCATCTCTAGATGACTCAGTATACTTAATCCAAGGTAAACGCCCCAGAAATTGTTGTTACACGGTACTGATTAGAGGAAAATGAGAAGGAAAAGAAGTCCTCATTTGGATATTTTTCTCTCTGTATTTAGTTGAATCTCTTAAGTGTGGAACTCAACAGATACACAGGGCCAATTATAATATTGTCTTACTTCTCTGGCTTAATAGAGCTTGGTAGCCATCACTCCCTTTCTGCTTCATACCAAAGAGTTTGAGGAGAATTTGTGTTAGTTCTGCTGTAAAGGTTCATAGAGAATTCAGCTATGGAACTATCAGGAGCTGGAATTTTCTTTGTCAAGAGATTTTTTTTTTTGGTATCTCCGTCTCAATTCCATTCTTTGGTATAGATCTGTTTAAGTGACTTTATATCCTCTTTCAGGACACTGATGCTATCTAGGAATGTATCTACTTCTACCAGATTTTTCCAGTGCGTTGGCATAAAAAATCTGTTAAGTATTCCCGTGTAATGTTCTGAATTTTCATAGTTGTTGGGATATCCTTTTTTTTTTTAACCTCTGATTTGATTTTGGGCAGATGTGCTAAGGGTTTATTCAGTCTTCAAAGAACCGACTCTTTGTTTTGTTGAGAGTTCAAAATCTACCACCATAAATTATATCTGTGATGTATGCAATGTTGATATGTCTCTTACATATGTATATATAAAGCCTATGGATACATTTTTCTCTTTATTTTTATGTAAATACAAAAAAATCATCCAACAAGCTGCTTCATCGTTTATGTGTTTGGAAGGGCAATGCCCCTCCCTTTCAAATTCTAAGACTTAAAAAAAATAAATCTTACTTGGAAATTTAACATGACTCAGTTCAGGGAGAAATGTCTCTGTGCATGACCAAAAAGACATTTCCCAAAATGTATATGAGCAGCAAAATATTCCCATTGTAAAATATAGAAAATTACAGTAGAGCATAAAAAAATCAGGGCTGGGTGGGTGGATCAAGTGGTAGAGCCCTTGACTAGAAAGCCTGAGGTCTGCAGTTCAAACTCTAGTACCACCACCACCACCACTACTATTACTAATACTAATAATAAATGGAAAGAAAATATTAATAATAAAAATTAGCTACAACCATACCCCACAGACACAATAGTCCCTACAAAATTCAGATCACGGGATAGATAACACACCACAGCTTCCACTCAGAACATTAAACCAAATAGAATACAGACATGATCTTGTGTCTGCGCATGCCCCTCATCAGCAGGATTTTAATGGCTTCCTAATACATTTCACTGCATGATCATAGTGTAATTTATTTGACAAATTGTTTCTGGGAAATATTCCATGTGCTGTGGTTAATCGCTATTATATAGACAAGGGGATAATACCTGTGTGCATTTGTGAGTCCTTCTCTTGGATACATTCTTGGAAGTAGAATTGGTAGAGTGGAGGATACTCAGAAACCTTTTCCGACAACTTTCTGAATTACGCTCTTGAAAGAAAAGCACAATTCGAGCTCCCCCGGTCAGAGCATAGAAGCACGGCCTTTCCACTGGACAGCGAGCAATACTCCACATCTTGTGGCTTATTCTTTGTCAGTTGGATGGGTGAGTGATGGCATTTTGTTGATGCTTTGATTTGCATCTACGTGATGCAAAATTGGACAATACTTTGACACCTGCCTTTTCCCCATTCATGGGTTATCGACTCACACCCCTTCCTTCTTTTCCACTTGGCTCTTGTTCTGTTTTCCTTACTGATCTACTAAATGCATATAGATTCAAATTTATTTCAGTGGAATCGACTTACCAAATGTATTCACTTTGGAAGAAAAAGTAGTGGCAAAAATGAGCATTTAAAACTCCAAACGAGGAAGTCTGGCCATTCTATCTTTGGGGATGAGGAACTAAGGCCAGAGGGCAGCAAGGTTTTCCTCCAACTGTCTTTCCAGCCCAATGCCCCCTCTACTCATCCCTGTTTCCATGTGCACATCAGGCAATTGAGTCTGTGTGCTTGTAAGCCAGGGCTGCCTTAGGTCTTGGGGAATGAGGATCCATGACAATGGGTCAAAGGAAAAAGGTGACTGGGTTTTTACATCTGCCCCTCTCCCAGCATGCCTTGCTGCGAATCTACTGGAGCCTTGCATTCCTTCTGGTCACAGCCACAGTCAGATGACCTAGCTGCTCCCAGAAGTCCACCTGCTGGCTTAGAAACATCAACTCTTTTCTTGATGGCACCTGGATCCTACAGTGGCAGGAACTACCTGCTGCAGGTGGCCAGTAGTTCATCCTTGTGTTCCCATCTCTGTGGATGGCACCTGCCTTTATTCTTCACCTAAACCCACGTATGGTCCATCTGTTTCCGGGGGGGGGGGAGGGGGGCATCTCACTTCTCACCTAGGAGATGAAAGTATCTGGGTTCTAAATACCTCCCTTCAGTTCTTTCATAAATAATCATTACTAATTTTAATTAAAAATCCTTTACCATGTTTCCCTGGGGGCCACTTGAATGTTCTTTTCTGTGATTTGCTATGCATTTATTTTCTGTGACTTCTGTCGAGCAATTGGCCTCTTTGTGATCACTTTACAGTGATTTGTAAGACTTTTTTCTTTACCCATGGCAAATCATTTCTATTACAAAGGCTCCTCCAACCTATCATTTTGCCTTCTGTTTAAAATATATTTTGACACGCAAATATAAAATTTCCATCGGGTATCCACGGCTCACACCAGCAATCCCAGCTACTCGGGAGGCTTAGATGTGAGGATCAAGTGTTTCAAAGCCAGTGCAGACAGGAAACTCTGTGAGATTCTTATCTCCAATTAACCACCCAAAAGCTGGAAGTAGAGCTGTGAGTCAAGTTGTAGAGACCTACCCTTGAGTGAAGAAGTTAAGGCATAGTGCTCAGGTCCTAACTTCTAGCCCAGTACAGAAACAACAACAAAAATTACACATTTTTGCAGTTAGTCCAAATGTCTATATATCTTTTGGTACCAAGCTTTGTGCATTCTGTTCCAATTAATAAAGCTTTATTATTCTAACATACAATATAGTTGTCTCCTGGATTCTTTTCTAATATTTTCATATAAGTTTTATCTATAAGTCTATCTATTCTCCATTTAGGTTGTTTCCAGTTTGGAACAATTTCAAATTCATGAATAGTCAAATGTACCTTGTTGTATGAGGTAAAGCAGGAATCCACACACATTTTGATCAGGGAAATTGAAACTAATGCAAGAACGAATTGCACTTTGTCCTCAAGAGTTTAGCACACACACAAAAAAAAATTTAAGAATTATAACTTGTATTCCTTGTGGGTATAAGGAGAAAGTAGTTGTCTCTGAAGTTATTGGAGGCAGTATAAATGTTTATAGTCCTTTTGGAAAGTAAAAAGGTAATATCTCTTAAAATTAAAAGTATACATGCTGTTCAGCCCAGCAATTCTACTTCTGGGAATCCAACCCCAGCAATAAAAGCATCAATGCATTAGAACACCTCCAACGAGATGTTTATGGTGGCATGGCCTATAGTAGCAAAATAAATCCAAAGACAAAGACAGGGTTGAAAAATCTATATAGAGAATATGCTGTGGCCACTTACAAGAATGAATTGTGGTGGTAATAGAAAGGTTTCTATGAGGTATTGTCGAGTAAGGAAAGAGAGAAATGTGCTTTCTACCCTAACATGGCTATTCATCAAATGGTGTCGAGAAAGATGCGTGCATATGTGTTCACAAATACCTCCATGAAAAAGTAGAAGAGCAGAGGAGAACTTGCAGCTGTGTAATCAGCATGTGTTATTATTTTTTTTAATGAGAGTTGGAGGTAGGGCGAGTAAAACACTCTAATAGAACATTTTCAACTCCTCCTTTGTGTTAGGATCTTTTTAAAAATGAACACAGTCAAGGGAGATTACTCCTTATGCCATGATGCTTCTGATAAACAGGTTTGTTAGCTGTTTTCTACACCAGAGGAACCATTCGTTGGTTCTCTGCAGATACCAACTGGGATTCACGAATTAATTCACATCAAACATGAATTACCCCAGGTAGCACCCATCCTACACGTTAAAGACTCAGTGTCACAAGACTTGTTTCTGCCACTTGGATATCATTGAAAGGAGCAGGTTACCCCAGGTAACTCCAATTTCTGTCCCACTAGACTACAGCTAGGGGTTTCTTCAATCACCTCCTCAGGTTTGGTATTCGCTCTAACAGCTCACAGAACTCAGAGAGGCCAAGTACGATCCATCAAATGCAAACCTTTGGATGGAAAAATGTGTGTGTGGCTGGGGTGGTTGGGGGGGGACCATTTTTATTAGGGAGTCACTCACGCACAGCGAGGGCTTTGGAAATTTAAGAGAAGAGCAATGAAGACATTTACTCTCCATTTCTAAAGAAAAGCCATGCCAACCTGGCATTGATTTTCTTTTCTTTTCTTTTCTTTTTGCTAGTTCAATACTTAACTTAATGTTACATGTTAAGCAACAAGATTTTACAATTCGCTAGTCCTTCCGTTACAGGGAATTAAGCAATAAAAATCCATTCTCCTTCCAAACACCAAGAGCCACAGCCATGCACTAATAAAGGAGTGAACGTAGCCAGTGATTCTGTGGGCAGATTGATTTTTTGTTTTCCTCGATATCTATTGGGGACGCCATAATAGACTCCCAGACATCTTTTCTCTGACATTCTGTCATTTCTTACCTCCTTTTCCTTCCCCCCCAAGCCTGAGACTCACACGTCTATTGATACACGTGTTACTAAAATGTTTGAGGTAGAAGCGAGTGTACCATGCCCGCGGCCTCTCAGTCTCAGAAAATTCCCAATCAGAGGTTACAAAAGCCATAAGTGTAGATGCCGGAAGACCCTTCACTGGAGCTTTGTAACAGCCTTGTGAAATCCGCAGTTATTTCACAGTAATCATTTCACGATAAGGTAGTCCCTGTTTGGAAACGTGGCATGCCAACATAGGTCACGATTGTCCTACGAGAATTACTATCAGGGGAGAGAAGAGCTAGAAGTGGAGCCTGCTCCGTCCTTGACTTTCACCTTCCTGTAACGGCTTTCTCTCAGACGTGTTCATTTTCTTCTGGTTAACTCCAATACGTCACGGCTTCTTTATTAGGAAAGTGGAGCCAGGTAGAACGGCAAAGACATGAGTTGACTCAGGGCACCCTGTCGCTCCATGCAACCAAGTTTAAAGCAGGGAGCGTGACACAGGTAGGAACAGAGCAAATGTGGAAAACAAGAAGTTCAACAGCTTCTGAGAGAGGCCACTGCCCGTGTTTGATAGAGGTCTCAAAGAGGCCCATGCTTCCTGCAGGACCAGCGGGGGGAAGGCTTGCCTTGGTTTGGAGGTTGGATGGAGACTCCGGATGCTGGCCAGCCTCTAGCAACAATTTGCCCACCAACCAGGATGAGGGGTATGAGGGCAGGGTGACTCTTGGCTGAGTTCCTTGCACAAAGCTCACAGGCAAATGTGTCATTCCAGGGCTACAAGAGAGGGGCTTGGATATAGGAGATTTCCTTTACTTGCTGATGTCTGATTTGCTCTTCTAATTATCAGGACCCTTGGGACTACCTAGGGTCCATACCAAGGACCCAGGATAATGCTCTAGCTCAGAATCCTGAATTCAACCACATCTGCAAAGCTTTTTCTGCCATGTCAGGGAGCATCCATCCATGGATTCACAGGTAACTATGAATACTGTTGTCTGTCTACCACTGGAATCTGGCAGTTACTCACTCCTTATCAGCCGTGTGTGTGTGTGTGTGTGTGTGTGTGTGTGTGTGTGTGTGTGTGTGTGTGTGTGTGTGTGTGTGTGTGTGTGTGTGTGTGTGTGTGTGTGTGCTGGTACTGAGACCTGAACACAGGCCCTCAAGCTCTCGCTTGGCTTTTTCATTCAAGGCTGGTGCTCTACCACCTGAGCCACAGCTCCACTTCTGCCAGGGTTAATAGCAGATAAAAGTCTCATGGATTTTTCTACCCAAGCTGGCTTTGAATCACAATCCATAGATGCTAGCCTCCTAAGTAGTAAGATCACAGATGTGAGCTACCAACGCCCAGGCATACCAATAATCTTATTGGTTACTTATAGTATCTGGAAAAAGAAAAATGAATAGCTCTAAGGAAGGAGACAAAGAAGATGATAAAGATGATAGCGGACGTCTGTGAAATTGAAAACAGAAAAACAATTGTGAACAAATCAATGAAAGAAAACAACTGGTTGTTTGAAAACTCTAGAAAAACTGATAAAGAACAAAAGGAGGAGATGGCACTAATCAAGATGCATTGTTCTCAGAAACCGACCTGTTAGAATGAAACTCCATTTGGCAACTACTTAAAGTTTAAAAAAAAAAACAAAAACTAGGGGCTGGGAAGGTGGCTCAGTGGTAGAGTGCTTGCCTTGCATGCATGAGGTCCTGGGTTTGATTCCTCAGCACCCCATAAGCAAAAAGAAAAAAGCCGGAAGTGGTGCTGTGGCTCAAGTGGTAGAGCGCTAGCCTTGAGCTGAAGAGCTGAGGGACAGCGCCCAGGCCCAGAGTTCAGGCCCCACGACTGGACCCCCCAAAAACAACAACAACAACAAAATCTAATAAAATAGAGAAATGTTTCCAATATCAGGAATGATAGTTAGTTCTGTAGACTCTGCAGACATCAAAATAATAATAGGAGAATACAGTGAACAATTTCATCCCCACTCCAATTTGATGTCATACAAAATGGACCAATTCCTTAAAAAAATACACATAACTAGAACTTACTCCACAAAAAAGTAAATTATTTGAATAGTTCTGTAACTAGTCAACAAGAAAGTACACTAACTGCAAAAGAGAGAAAAGTAAACAAGAGAAAAAAGAAACAAATGAAATTTTAAGTTTATAAATACTTTCAAAAGAAGTCTATCTTCCTTTAGTGCTAAAAAAAATCCATTCTCTCTCAAGTATTAATTAATGGGTTTATTTATTAATAGAATGAGTTTAACACCTAGCAAAAACCTCACAAGAACGTTTTTTTCATATAAACAGTTGTAAAAGATGGATGGCAAGGCATCTGAGGGAACGGAGCTAAAGCAATTCTGTAAAAGGGGAATAAAATGAGCGGATTCTCTCTGTCTCAAAGCTTACTGTGTAACCACAGGAATTGAGGCAGGGAGGTGTAAGTGGGGGAGATAGACACAGTATAGGTCAATGGATCAGAATAGAAATCCCAGAAATAGGCTCACGGAGCCTATTCCTAGCCAGCTTATTCTTGGGAAAGGTGCAAAAGCAATTCAGTAGAAGAAAGAGAGTGTTCCAATAAAAATGCACGGGGATAAGTCGAGCTGTACATTGAAAATCAAAAGAAAATTGGAGGAAGCTCTACGGAAAACCCACATCTTCATCATAATTTATTTAAGCCGGGTCAGGCATTTAAATACATAACTGATGGCTAGTTTTAAATGAAAACATAATGGGGGGGGAAATATTGAGAGGTGGCAAAAATGAAAATAAAAACTTCTCAGCTTGACATCAAAAGTGCATCTATAAAGGAAAATGTATCCCTCACCATAAAAATAATAGTGTCTTCTTCATGAAGAACCCCTTTATGAGTACAAGGTAATCCTAACTCCTGAGGAGCAGACAAATCTGTTAGATTTTAATCTCTAAAAATCCAGCTGTGGCTAACCTTGAGCAAAACAAACAAAACAAAACAGCTCAGGGACGGGGCCCAGGCCCTGAGTTCAAGCCCCAGTACTGGCACAGAAAAAAAAAAAGTACAAAGAAATATAAGCAGATCTGACACAGGACTAGTATTTAAATATATAAAGATCTCTTGCTACTCAATAGTGGGATTATACGCATTAAAAAAAATCCAACTGCAAAATAGACGAGAGACATAAAGAGGTTATATAAACACGTGGAAAGCTGCTCACAGCCTGAGCCAACAAGGAAATGAAATTCAAACCTATTAGAATGGCATTTTTTAAATGCCAACACTAATCGGTGAGACGTGGAGAAAATAGATCACTCATCTATTGCTGGTGTAGATAGAAAATAGCAGGGCCTCTACTGAAATAATTTTGTCAATTTCTTTACAAACCAAACAGCACAGTGCTGGGCACCGGTGGCTCATGCTGGTAATCCTAGCTACTCAGGAGGCTGAGATGTGAGGATCTTGATTCAAAGCCAGCCCAGGCAGGAAAGCCTGTGAGATTCTTATCTCCACTGAACCAACAGAAAACCAAAAGTGGAGCCATGGCTCAAAGTGGTAGAGCACTTGCCTTGAGCAGAAGAGCTCAGGGACAACACCCAAGCCCTGAGTTCAAGTCCTACAACCGCCAAAAAACAAAAAAACACATTTACCTACCATTCAACCCAGCAACTACACCCACAGGCATTTATCCCAGACAAATAAAAACTTGTGTCCATGCAAGAACCTATTACACAAATGTGTATAGCAACTTTATTTATCATAGCCACAATTGAAATGACCCAGAGGTCCTTGGAAAGGTAAATGGAAAACTCTGTGGTACATTGGTACTGTTGAATACTGTAATACCCTGATAAAAATGAATCAACGGGTGAGATCCATAACAATGTACATGAACCTTGAGAGACTTATACTGAATGGTAAAAACACAATTTGAGAAAAAGAAGTTGCCTATTGTATGATTCTATTTAGATAAAGTTCTTGAAATGCCAACTTTACAGAAACATGGAACTGATCAGTGGTTGCACAAATCTGAGAGGTGGTGGGAAGAAAGTAGCTAGCATAGACTATAATAATATAGTATAATATAATAAGCTATTGGTGGACCTTGAGTTGATGGAAGTACTCGCCATCTTGACTATTACCTTGTCAGTACTTCGTATTATTAGACTAATAGCTTAGAAAGATGTCACAATTGAAACTGCATGAGAGATGGTAAATATAGAGTTTTCCTTGTATTATATTTACAGCCCTATTCAGATTTACAGTTGCTTTAAAATAACCATTGAAAACTAGGTATGAGTGGCTCATGAAGGTAATCCCAGCTATGGAAGAGGTTGAGATCTGAGGATCTCATCAGGATTGAAACCAGCCCAAGCAGGAAAGCCAGAAGCAGAGGGGTAGCTCAAGTGGTGGAGTGCTAGCCTTGAGCAAAAACAAAACAAAACAAAACTCGGGGACACTGTTCAGGCCCTGGTTTTCCCACCATCTCCCAGATTTTGTGCAACCACTAAATTGTTCTCCATTTCTGTAAAGTTCAAGCCCCAGAACTGGACCCAAAAAAAAGAAACAGAAGTGGAGGTATGGCTTGGGTACTACTGCACCAACTTTGAGTGAAAAAGCCAAGAAAAAAGGGAGGCCCTCAGTTCAAGCCCCAGGACACTCTCTCTCTCTCTCTCTCTCTCTCTCTCTCTCTCTCTCTCTCTCTCTCTCTCTCTCTCTCTCTCTCTCTCTCTTTCTCTCTCTCTCTCTCTCTCTCTCACACACACACACACACACACACAAATACAGAGGCATCGAATGCAAAATTATTTACAGGAGGCTCTGCCTAATTAACAGGAATGAAAAAGAATTGTCCCTGCCTTCAATTAAATTATATGGGGCCAGAAGATGGAAAGGACCTAGAGATGGAATAAGGTTTATCACTAACACATTATGAGACCCCCAAAAACCCTTTTACCACCTTGAGTAGATGTTTGTTAAAACCCTAACTCACATCGCATCAGCCAGTTAGCCAACAGACCAGTGGGTGTTGTTTACAGATAAACTGTCTCTTACCTCTAAACAATCCGGAAGCAGCAATTCCGTCTTCCTGTGGCCAGAGCAGCTGGCACTTTCTGTAACCCCATCCCTCTCATCCCTAATCAATGCAGGTTCGATGTTAACAGGGTTCTTCTTCCCCAACGTTCACAAAATCACTCTTCCTTGGAGGTCCAGCCGACATTTTCCAGCTGTTGCCAGCTGCCAGCCGTTGAAGAACCTTGTTGGAACACCTGATCCATTCTTCTCTTGTTTTGGCTGTCACCTGTAATGGCTGAATAAACCTTTATTTCAGAGCTCTCCTGGGCTCAGGAGTTTTGGTTTAGTAACATCCTTAGGGCCCACCCAACCAACTCTTTGCAGATAAAGATACATCAGGGTTACCATCAGAGTCCAGCTTCTTGGCTACCTAAGCCCTAGATCAGCCAGCAAGCTTTGGTGATTCCTACTTCCTTACCTGGAAATGGGAGAGAGAATTTGGGCCTGACATGGTGGAGGATTGTGGGATGTGACACAGTGGAGGATTCTGGGATAAGTAGTCCTGGTTGGTAGTCCTTGACTGTCTGTCATAGGACCCAGAGACCAGAGAGGCCATTGCTTGAATAGCTTTGAGGGCAGACCTGAACTGTGATCTGAAAGACCACAAATGTGTACTTGAACTACTGTATTTCCTAGTGAGATCCTTGTCTCTGAAATGTGATTCTCTTCTCTGATTTATGGGGCAAAGAGTCACTGATCAGGGTCATCTCTGTGCCCTTGATTTTCTCTCCCTCTCTCCTTCCTTCCCTCCATCTTCCTTCTTCCTTCCCTCCCTCCTGTCCTTTCCTTCCTTTCTTCTTTCCTTCTTTCTCACTCCTCTCCTCCTAACTTCCTTTCTTAGATCCTTCCTCCTTCCTTCTTTCCTTGCTCATTCCTTTCCTTCCTTTTCCCCTTCCATTCCTCCTTCCCTTTTTTTCCTCCCTTCCCTCTTTCTTTCCTTTAAATAGAAAAGTATCTACTCTGACAACCGTGATTCCAGGACATAGGAGTCTACCATTTGATCCCCTGTCACCTCCATCATGAAACGTTGACTGCATGGACCAGTCTGCTTCCCAGTTGAGAAGAAAAAAAGTCGGAGGCCCCCTGGTGGTAGAGGACAGACTTCCTGCATTGGTTTGCCTGTATTCAGGGAGCACAAAGTGGGAATGAGGGGAAAGGACTTGCAGAAGGGGAACTGTGGTCTGGTCTGTGTAGGCAGGGACCCACCAGCTGAGGCTGAGATCTGGAGGCCAGAGATTTGAGGCTAGCCCTCAAAAGGATGTTCTCTAGACCCCATCTCCAAAAGAACCAGCCAGCATGCCAGGCTGGAGGCATGGCTCAAAGGGTAGAGCGCCAGCCGTAACAAGGAAGCTAAGTGAGTGTAAGGCTGTGAGCTCAAATCCCAGTATCCCCAAAACAGAATGTGTCTGTTGGGTGGTGATAAGGAGTGTAAGGGACTAGTATAGCAGGTGAAGTGAAGCTCTGTGTGTGTATGTGTGTGTGTGTGTGTGTGTGTGTGTGTGTGTGTGTGTGTGTGTGTGAGACAGAGGGGGGGGAGGGAGGGCGGGAGAGGAGCCAGAAACTCCCCCCTGCATTGGGCCAGTGGCTGCAGGACAGAACAGACCTCTGGCTGAGCCGCGAGGATGCTCCGTCTGGCTGGTTATTATTATAGAATGAAGGGAGAAGACTGCCCCTCTCCACCTTCCCCAGCCATTCCCACTTGCTCTCCACCACCTGGATCCAGCCCAGCTCATTTAGCAATTGACTCAGCCATTCAGACAAACCACACCATCAGAAGCTGCCAGTGGAGCAGAGGTAGACGTATGTTACGAAGACTAATGAGGACAAAATCAGTGCTGCCCTGGGCGATGCTCTAGCACAATAGCAGCCCTGAGTGATCAGGACAGAGCGCCCTGGCTTTAGACTGAGCATCAGTACCATTTACTACCTTGGTCTTGGTCTAGACCACACGGTATACTCCTTGAGGGAGTGAAAGAGGCAGAAATCTGAGTTTTGATTTGCAAATGTAAAGTAAACCTGCAAAAAAAAAAAAAAAAACCTCTCAGAAAAGATGATTTTTGCTGCTCTGTTTCCAGGCAGGGACATGGAAATTATTTTCAAGTATTGAAAATTAGAAGGAATTTAGCTCAAAAAATGGCTAAAGCCTATAACCCTAACTATGTGAGAGGCAGGGGATCCCCAGTTTGAGGCCAGTTCCAGCATGTACATTCACATGACTCCATTTCACTCAAAGGCTGAGCATGGTGGCATATGCCTGACATCCCAGCTATGGGAAAAGCACAATGGCTGGGCATTGTGGCTCCTGCTGGTCATCCCTATCTACCAGGAAATGCAGAAGGTTGCCAGGTCAGGCTAGTCTGGACATAAACAAGACCCTACCTTAAAGATAACCAACACACCCACATGCGTGTGCGTGCACACACACACACACACACACACATACACACAAGGCTGGAGACATGGCTCAAGTGGTTGAACACCTTGCAAACATGAGGACCCCTGAGTTCACTCCCCAGTGCTGACAAAAAGATTAATAAATAAATAGTAGAAGGAATTATTGGCCTTGATGCTTAAGGAATGGAGACATAATGAGTGGGTGTCATTAATCCGGAGAGAAGCAACAACAAGAAGTTGCTGCCAGCTCCAGTCCAGAGAGATAAGAAAGTGATCTCATCCAAGTCCAGAAACACATAACCAACAGTAGGCCGTAGTTGATCGGATCAGGATGGAGAATATCCCCACCCCAGAAACCATCACAGACATGTGTTAATTCAGCCAAGCAAAGAATCCTTCTGGTCCTATGACCTAGGCACTAAGATTTGCCTGTAGGTGGCGCTCTGGGGTGGCTGGACCAAAATTGGATCTTTGGTCAGCTGGATTCCAGGGCTGATGGACTGATTTAAAACCCCAGTATGCAAAGATAACAAGAAATCACAGACATTCCCCCCCCACCCCAGCGGCTAATTTTATCTATTGGCAAATATAGTAAAATTCTAGTGTTTTTGTTTTCTGGTAAAGTACATGCTCAACATATTTATAGAGGAATCGTGAACAGTCTTATTTCTCTGAGGCTTATTTGCATACACTAAATCCAACCTTTTAGGAGAGAGTTTCCGGGAGTTTTGACAAATGCACCCCATTAGGTATCGAGATCATGAGCGAGATGCAAGCTGCAAAACTCCCCCAAAATGCGTCTGTGTGCTTCTGTGTAATCAATATTTCTTCCCTCCTCACCAGCCGCTGGCCACTACGGGATCTATTTTCTTGTCTCTGTCGTTTCATTATTTCCAGAATATTGTATAAATGGAATCGTTTAAGTCTGCCTTTTCTCACACTTAGCATAATGCGCAGATTCATACATTTTAAAACGTGGAACAAGAGACTTTTGTTTAATGGTGACTGGGCAGGAGTCTGCGCATTCCCTCATCCCTGGCTTTACAAGAAAAGCATTTTGCATGGAAAAAGTTAAAAAATCTTGACAACCTGTTCCTCATCTGGAACAAAAGTACCAGGGACAATAGAACCGAGTAAGCTTGCATGAAGATTACATAAATTAATATATGGGATACAGATATCATATAACATATACAGATACCATATAATCATATAATATATGTGCATACAGGTAAGTAGAGTGCTTGGCTGGCATAGAAGGTCCCCAGAGCCTTAAAAACATAAAATAAAAATAAGTCAAAGGTATAGAAGAGTGATAGATATAAATTCATGATGTCAATGTTACTATGATTCTTTGGTCAAGTTTCAAATTAGTCACCTTAGAGAAACCATTTTATTATTACAAATCTTCTTCTTCTTCTTCTTCTTCTTCTTCTTCTTCTTCTTCTTCTTCTTCTTCTTCTTCTTCTTCTTCTTCTTCTTCTTCTTCTTCTTCTTCTTCTTCTTTGTTGGTCATGGGCTTGAACTCTGGGCTTGGGCGCTGTCCCTCAGCTCTTCAGCTCAAGGCTAGCTCTCTACCACTTGAACCACAGCGCCACTTTTGGTTTTCTGGTGGTTTATTGGAGATAAGATTCTCATGGACTTTCCTGCCTGGGCTGGCTTTGAACTGCAATCCTCAGATCTCAGCCTCCTGAGTAGCTAGGATGACAGGCATGACCCACTGGCACCTGGCTAATACAAATCTTGTCTTGTCCATCTGTTACAGATCTCTGTTCATGTGTTTCTACGCAGCATCTTTGACCTCTTTGGTTATCTCCTCCTTAGGCTAACTGACTTTTCTTTGTACATGCATTGCTCTGTTTCTGAAAGACTGAGTCTTCACCCAGCTCTTCTGTCAATCAATCACCCCTGCTCTAATCAATCAGAAATCTTCGTGGTTTAAGAGAAGTTGATTGGTTAGACTTGGATCCAAGCTTATCAGTGAGGATCTTCCCAGAAATTTGCAGCACTACCAGGAGTTAGATGTTTCTTTCTACTGATTTCCTTATAGACTATACTGAGTTGTGAACCAGGAGCTTGGAGCTATTGTCTTCCTTAACATCTATGAGGAACATCAATGTAAAGAACACTTGATGTGAGGAGCTGGGAGATTTCTTGTTTATTTTTAAGCAACAGCTCCTACTGTGACACACTTTCTCATCAGAAAGGCCAAAAGCAGCGGGCTTTAATGATCCTGGATTGAAACCCCCAAAACTCTGAGCCAAAAGGAAGCTTTTTTCTTTAGAAGTTAAGTATCAAGTCTTTTGTGGTAGTGTTGGGAAGCTAACACATGAATCTTCACAATATAAATATAGTGAAAGCAGGAATCCTGTCTTTTACAAGTTCAACAGCACACTCTTGGTAAAGATCCTATTGCAGATTTTTTTTTAAAAGAAAGAGTCATAAATGCTTCCTTTTTCTACTTCCACACCTTTAGAATATGAGATTTTGTAGCTCCTCCCATCAAGAGATGGAATTAGTACTCTTTTTCTCTTGAATCTGGTTCTGGACTTGTGACTTGGTTTGGGCCAGTAGAATGGTCCAGAAGCAACCTATTCCAGTTCTAAGCAAAGGCCTGAAGTGATTTCTGTGGCACTACCAGCCCATCTTGGATACCATGTCAGTGACCATTCACGAATCTATGCTAGTCTTCGGGAGGAGGAAGATGCATTACAGATGAACCATGCCAGCTAAAGCCATCCTTGGCAAGCCAGCTTCTAGTAACTTACCACAATACCCCACAGACGGCTGCTGAGACCCAAAATACTACTCTGTTGCACTCAGCCTGATTGGCTAATGTGGAGGTATGTTGAGTTAAAGAAAAGTTGCAATTTTAAGCCATCGGGTTTCGAAGAGGGTTTTTTTCTCTTTTCCACTTGTGGTAAAAGCAAATGAATGCATCTCACTCATGTATTTATTCTCTGGTACCTTGGGGAGTCACTCATAGACCTCTGTCCATCTTTAAATAGGAGGAGCTCACCAGCTTTATCAGCCATGATTCCACAAAGCAGATTCCGCCCAGGCAGCCGTGAAGGGCTGCGTCTCCACGGGTAGAATGACCTTCTTGCTCCGTTGCCTACGTGAGGGTTTATTCAAACTGCATCAATGTCGGTTGTTAATATGATCATTATGCAGAGTAGATCCACAATCAATGTTAATGACACGGCTGGAATAAAATTGTCAAGATTTGTAAGTGAAGAGACACATCCCTGAGGCTCACTCGCCGTGCACGGGCCTGTGTCTGGAAACGAATGGTGATGGGTTGAGAAAGTGTACCGTCCCCCCACCTGCACACAAAGACTCATGGAGGGGGCCTCAAATCCGGTTAGGGCCAGACAGGACCTGGGAGGCAATAGGAAGAAGAAGGAAATCTGGGGGAAGTATCTGACTCTCTGCTCCCACAGTCTTCCTACCTAAAGCACAAGACTGGAAGTTTGCCAGAACTACTCCGAACTGAGAATGTCGAGGTATGACATTTCACAAAGTCACACCCCAACAGGGAGAAAGAGAAGGAAGGCAACACTTCCTTGGATCAGGTTCCTGCTTCTGTGCTAACTAACCCACTCTCTTGAAAACAGACTCACGTGTTAACTAACCCACGTTCATAACTAACCCACTCCATCGTCACTAACGCTCATCCTAACTCACTCATTCTCATCACAACTGACTCATTCTCTTCAAAACTAACCCATAGCCATGACAACCAACCCACCCCAACCATCTAACCAGTCCAATCCTAACTAACCCTCTCTAATCATGATGACTAACCCTCTCCCATTATAAACCATTCCCATCATAACTAACCGACTCCCACATAACTAACTCTTACCACCACTAACTCATTCTCTTTATAACTAACCCATCCTCATGACAACTAACCTACTCTAACCATTCCAATCATCACTAGCCCTTGCAGCACGATCACTAGCCCTCTTCCATTATAACTAATCCCCATCCCATTGTAACTAACCATCTCTCATTGTAACTAATTCTCAGTACAACTAACTCATTCTCTTCACAAGTAACTCAGTCCTCATCAAAACTAACCCATCCCTATGACAACTAACCCACTCCAACCATAACTAACCATTCCAATCACAATTAACCCTCTCCCATCATAACTAACCCTCTTCCATTGTAACTAACCCACTCTTATCATAACTAACTCACTCACTCATAGTAATTAAACCATCTCAATCACAAGTAACTCTCATAATGAACACTCTCCCACCATGACTCACCCATCCTTGTGATAACCGCATTGATCCATTTACAATGGCGGCGCCCTTAGGACTGAATTCTCTTTTAAGTCCCGCATCTCAATACTTTTGCACTTGGGATTAAAATGCCAACACACGAACTTTAGGAGGGTGGATCAGAACCATGGCAACCATGCAGAAGAACTTCTGTGCACCAGCTGCAGAGATAACAGCTTGTTTTTCATTTCCCCCTACCCAACCCCAATGGCTCACTCAACCAATCACCTTTATCAACCAGGGAAAATACCAAAGAAGAACTTCCACAGGAGCCCAAGAGAGCTTACCTTACTCCAGATAGATATGGACACCATAGTAGAGGATCTTTCAACATCCTGGTGGGAAAACTAAAAGGTGATATTTTTGCAACTCAAAGTATTACTCTGCAGGATGGACAGGGGAGAAGGTAGTGTGTTTGCAGATTCTGAACTGAGCACAAGACTTCTGTTCTGCTCTTCCTACCACAGTCTCCTGTGACTTTAACTGTGGGGCTGTTCATCACCTTCCAAGACCCAAATAGAAGAGAAATATTCCCACTGTTTTTTTTTTTCTGTTTCATCTACTCATTCTTGCTCTGGGAGATTGGTTTAATAATTCAGAACTTTATTTTCCTCTGGATGAGACCAGCTCACCAGTATAAAGCTATTCTTTGATTCATGATACTGTGTGGACTAGAACATACTCCATCTCTAAACCCTCCCAGCGAACACAATCTTTATTCAACTCTATTATGAAGAAAGGGGAAAGACTTCCAAAGGAAGGAACCTTATCTGTCATTCTCATTTCAAAGTTAGGCATACTTAGCCCAAGAAAATGCTAAACATAGTTAGGTGCTGATGGCTCATGCCTATAATCCTAGCTACTCAGGAGGCTAAGATCTGAAGATCATGATTCAAAGCCAGCCTGTGGCATTGAGTGAAAGAACTCAGGGACAGTGCCCAGGCTCTGAGTTCAAGCCCCACAACCAGCAAAAAAAAGAAAAAAAAAGAAAAAAAAAAAGAAAAAAGAAAAAAAAAAGAAAAAAAGAAAAAAGAAAAAGAAAAGAAAAGAAAAGAAGAGAAAATGAAAATGAAAATGGTAAACAGAAGTTCAGAGGTCCAGTCAAAATAATGCTCATTTATTGACATTCTTTATTGGTATTTTTCAATACCATAAAGAGAGGTGTAACAATTCAAAGACACTAGAAATTAAGAACCTAAATAAAAATTTTAGTATACCTCCATATTTTCCAGAAGGTATTTTCAGTGGTTTCTAATAATGCATGTGACACCATAAAGTAATACAAATTAGAAGCAGAACACACAAGTTAGTGGGAAAACAAGTTAGAATGCATGCAGTCAAATGAAGTAAGGTGGAAAGCAGCCATCAACTACCGCAATCCAGAAATGAAGAAGGGGAACATTGGCCTTTGAGCTTCTATGGAACACTGACGGCTTTCCGATTGTTATGATGCTGTGAAGTAATAAACAAACCACTGTTCAAAAGAAGAAAACATCATCTCATTGGCAGGAGGAACAGACAGGAATTTGTCTGAGATTCCTATCCAAAAAATGGTGTTTGCGATCTCAAGAACAACGGTCATAATAACATTTTTTTTGTTTTTTGTTTTGTTAATGATGATGGTTCATAGAGCTTGAAGATATCTCACAAAAGCATAATATTTGAAGGGAGAAAAAGCAATTTGACTAAACATTTCCATAAGCATAATTTTACTTCTTAGCAATTTAGTGCTTGGTTTTGTCCAGACAAATAGCTTGAAATCTCCAAAGTCATAAATGACATTTTATTTTGTTTTATTGCCTTCTTTTATTTCATTCCATTTCACTTTATACTTTTTTTCCTACCAGTACTGGTGCTTGAACTCAGAGCTTGACTATTTTTCCCTGAGCATTTTCTCTAAAGATGAATACTCTACCACACTTGAGCCACAGCCCCACTTCTGGCTTTTTTGGTAGTTAACTGAAGAAAAGAATCGCACCCACTTTCCTGCCCAGGCTGGCTTCAAATGGTGAGCCTCAGATCTCAGCCTGTTGAGTAGCTGGGATTATAGGAATGAGTCACACTAGTTCATAAAAAGTATGTCAAAAGTCATCTCCATACAGAGCTTTCCCTAACTGACACTTGGATGACATATTGAATTGAGTTTAAGAGCATCCTTGGGGATATTTCTTTAATAGTGTAGCTCTTATTGATATTCATGAAACCCACACAACTATGATTTTTTTGAAAGAGCTGATGTCTAGGATGGGTTTCTAAGAGGGTGTTAGCATCCTTGTGAGATTCAGGGAGGGGATAAAAACTGGATAAGAACACATCCCTGGTACAATGGATTGCCTAGGAAACAGAACCAGATTATAGTCATCAGAGCCAGGAGCTGAGAGATCAAAATTCCTAACCTCACTCTGTGTGAAGAGAATAAGGCATCTTAGTGACCCGGTATCTCATTAGCTCAGAGGTGGGGGGGGGGAGGGAGGAGGGAGTGGGGGCTGGGGGAAGAGACAGATTCAGTTAAAATAAGATGTAAAACCTTCAAAACAGCAGCTGGGCCTGAGGAGTTCTTAGTCGGAGATTCAAACGAAGGAGCTACGGGATAACCAGATTGTGATTCATCATTGATAGGTGAAGAAAGACAACCAGGTAAATTGCAATCACCAGATGGATGTGGGTTCTCTTTGAAATGCACAGGAAGGCTGTGCACCTGAATTGCTGGGTAGAGGAGAAATGTCTTGGGCCTCACACGTTGCAAAGATAGTTTTTCAAAGTGAAAGAGAGCAGGGCAGGGCGGCTCATGCCGGTCATCCTCAGGAGGTAGAGATCTGAGGATCGTGGTTTGAAGCCAGCCTGGGCGGGAAAATCCATGAAATGCTCATCTCCAAGGAACCAGCAAAAAGCCAGAAGTGTAGCAAAAAGAAGAAAGAAGAGGGGAGAAGAAGAGGAGGGGGGGGAGATCCATTTCCACTTCCTGAGGGTGGAGTCAGGAGAGTGGTGTACACTCTATTAACACAAGAACACAAACAAATGTCTCTGTGCAATCTAGAGCCCGTGAGGTCAGGGGTCACACACAAGCTGACAAACCATGAGGCTACAGGACACACAGATGGTGCAGAAATGGACATGAACTTCCATTATTAAATGATGGCTCCTGCTTGTCTTCACCCTGGGACCATCTCCCATATCCTCTATTTTCCTTGAAACGTATCTTGCATATAATCTCCCATTTGTTTGGAACTTCCCTTTCCATATTTTTTCTCTCTGAAGCCCAAGGGATGGGCATCGAAATGACATTTTTCTTTGCCAGGATCCATTTGAAGTCCCTCAGCGGGAGTTGGAGTTAATCACCTTCTCAGACACTCTGTCTCTCTGCTGCTCAGAACAACTATTGTTAAAGGCAAAAGGCCCAGAAACTTCATCAATCCCCTTCCGTCATGAATGAATGAGGTCCCCTTTGTAGAACTGAAACAGTGCATTGTCCCATCTCTACTCTATTCAACCCCTGGTACTTTGAACTGCGTGGTTCCTTTGACCCAGCCTAACAAAAGCATGCAAATGCTCTCCATCCTCACAGAGAATAAAAGACAAGGCCCCACGTTCATTCTGCAGCATGAGCCAATTAGCTTTCCTCTCTATTCAGAGAACCACAGCAGCCCCCATAACTGAGAAGCATCTGTGAGAAAAGCTTTGTAATAACTGTAGACAGTAAGAGATGGTCTTTGAGAGAATATATTGGGGGAGATTAAGAGATGAAGAAATCATCACAGGGAAAAATGATTAGGGATCTGATAGAAGAGGAACAAGAGAACTCAGAATGACCAAAGAGCGAGGGTAATGCGTGGAGATGAAGAACGTTTTCCAAAGAGAATTCCCTTTGGGTCCATGTGGGAAGAATGAGCAGGGGTTCTCCAAAAGGCCACAGAGGAAGAGTTCAGGGAAAGAGAATATGTGCATGTGGTAAATACCCAACAGGACTCAGCATCTAGAACTCTTCTCCTTATAAAGGCAAAATTACATTGGCTTGTTCTAATGTCCTGGAGCACACAGAAGAGGAGCAGGAGGAAGAAGAGGAGGAAGAGGAAGAGAGTCATCAAGATGACCCTATCCTCTAAAGTATTGATGTACAGCTGAGTATGCTTTATCTGAAATGCATACAGCCATAATACTTTTCGTTCCAAATATATTCAAAACACTTTCAAGCTTTGGAATAGTTATATACATGTGCATAATAAGATATCCTGGATATAAAGACTCATGCCTAAGCCAGGTGCTGGTAGCTCACGCCTATAATCCTAGCTACTCAGGAGGCTGAGATCAGAGGATCAAGATTCAAAGCCAGCCTGGGCAGGAAAGTCTGTTAGATTCTTATGTCTAATGAACCACCAGAAACCCAGAAGTGGAGCTATGGCTCAAAGTGGTAGAGCATTAGCCTTGAAAGAAAAAGCTCAGGGCCAGCATGCAGCCCTGAGTTCAAGCCCCAGGACCAAAAATAAATAAATAAATAATAAAGACAAATAACAACAACAACAACAACAACAAAAGCCCTCTTACCTAAACAAAATCCATTTGTGTTTTTTTGGACACTTTAGCTGCATAGCATGAAGACGGGTTTGCACAGTGTTTTAAATACATTGTGTTAATAAAAGAATGTTCTCTGGTATTTGTGATGGTGTTGCTAGTCTAGCAGGGCTAGTCACCCCAACACACCAAATAAAGGGAGAAGTGAAAGTAAATGACCAAAACAAGCTTACACAAGGAGCTATGTCAATCTGCCTTCACGGGAACAGACATTGAGCTATAGGTTGAAATAGAGGAAGAATTGGAGCAGAGGGAGAGAGGTATGTGTAATCATTAATCATTACACAATCCCAAGGCAAGTGGCCTTGCTCATCATTCAGAGATGTTGAACAATCTGATTGCAATAAGAAAGTCAATTTTTACCAGGTGCTGGTGTCTATAATTCTAGCTACTCAGGAGGCTGTGATCTGAGGATCATGGTTCAAAGCCAGCCCGGGCAGGAACATCCATGAGACTCTTATCTTCAATGAACCACCAGAAAACCAGAAGTGGAGCTATGGTTCAAAGTTGAAGGGCACTAGCCTTGAAAGAAAGATTAGGGAGAGCACACAGACCCTGAATTCCAGCACCCCAGCCAACAATAACAAGAAGAAATCAGTTCTTAGTCTAGTCACAAGATGTTTACCCATCAGCCCTGTGTCTTCTGGATTCTGCAGTGATGGCAGAGCAGAGAGATTCAGCGGAAAGCGGACAGATGCATCATGGGGAGGTAGGGCCCTTAGCTTTTCTCCTGCCCTTAGTTACTCTTTGGGCATCGGCAGGCCCAAGTGAGCAGTTAGGGCTCTTCAGCAAAAAGCAGTTTCTAAGTGCATTTCACAATGAATCTCCCACCATCCCCCACCACCACCATTTTGCAACTTTATTTATTTACTGTTTATTTTTTGCCAGTCCTGGGACTTGAACTTTGAGTCTGGGTGCTATCCCTGAGCTTCTTCGGCTGAAGCCTAGTGCTCTCCCACTTCAGCCACAGTGCCACTTCTGGCTTTATTTTTTGTGATTCATTGGAGATTAGGGTCTCATGGACTTGGCTGCTCAGGCTGGCTTCAAACGATGATCCTCAGATCTCAGCTTCCTGAGTAGCTTGGATTACAGGTGTGAGCCACCAGCACCTGGCTGCCACTTTTTGTTTTTTTTTTTTGGTTAGTCATGGGGCGCTTGAACTCTGGGCCTGGGCACTGTCCTTAAGCTCTTCAGTTCAAGGCAAGCATTCTACCACTTGAGCCATGGCACTACTTCCATTTTCTGGAGGTTAATTGGAGATAAAAGTCTCTCTCAGACTTTTCCTGCCTGGGCTGGCTTAGAACCTTGATCCTCAGATCTCAGCTTCCTGAGTAGCTAGGATTACAGGCGTGAGCCACCGGCGCTCAGCTTTATTATTATTATTATTTTTATTTTATATTTTATTTTAATTTTTTGGGTCCGGTCATGGGGCCTGAACTCTGGTCCTGGGCGCTGTCCCTCAGCTCTTCAACTCAAGGCTAGAACTCCACCACTTGAACCACAGCACCACTTCTGGCTTTTTTTTTTCTGCTTATGTGGTGCTGAGGAATTGAACCCAGGGCCTCATGCATGCAAGGCAAGCGCTCTACCACTGAGCCACCTTCCCAGCCCTATTATTATTTTTAATAGCATCTTTTGCCTCATTTGAAGCATACTAGGCACACTATACTTCCATTCCTCTGTGTTCAGATTTTGATTTCTTACACCATTCCATCTTTCCCACCAGAAATCAAACTTTATGAAGAGAATTGCAGGTCTTTCTAGATAGTTTATTCCAGCTGAGTATGAGATTATTTCTTTTTTCATAATACAGTCAATCATATCTCCTTCTGGGTGAACCATTGCCGATCTGGTGTAGAGATCCCTTCTTGATGAAGACAGAGTCTCTTTGCCCTTAGGAAAAGTATATTCAGACAAGGAGAATCCCCGAATATTTCTCAGTTATTATTCTTGCCTTAAGATTTGGTTTCATCTTGGAAATCAATACATAACACTTGTATAAAGATAAAAAATCAAATGCTTAAATTAAGATACTTTGGACAGAATTCCCTATCACTCCCAAGTTATCTTAATAAAGAAGATGAGTTTCAGATCTCCCAGGAATTCTCTCACAACAACCACCTCCTATCTTTCTTTCCCCTGTCCTGGGTTCTGCTACATTTCTGCTTTCTGTGAAGTATAGCAGAAAACATCTATCCTAATGTATAGCAGGGGTTGGTGACCTAAATCTCCACTAATTTACCATGTTTCTACAATGTCTTTCTTTTCTTTTTTTTGGTAAGCTTATTTTGTCTATTTGTATGACAATCCTTGTTGTCAATATCTGAGGGCCAAATCAACAACAAGAAAATGATTCATCAAATTCCCCAAAGGCCAAAAAGAAAAAAAAGAGAGAGAGAGAGATACTTTTTCCTTGTTAGAGCTAAAAATCCTGATTGAACTGGTTATCGATTGTCTAGCAAATACCTTGGAACAGTTGATCCGATTGTAGACATTTTCTGTACGCCTCTGTGATTCTCCCTGTGTCAGACATCTCCCGAATTCTGCACTCTTTAAAAAAGCCACACTCAGAAGCCTGACTGTAAGCCTTTGGCTGAAAGACTAACATGGTATTTAAAAAAGTAAAAGACTTCGGTCTCCTTTGTCCAACAAAGTTCAAATTTCCCCTACAGCAATAAATACCTTATCTGCGAAGTATGCAGCGTGGGCTAAAGTCTTCAACCATGAAATTATATGACTCTACCTTGACCTCTGATTTTCTCCAGTGAATCTCACGCCTTGAATACAAACAGCAGCTCTGGGCGCTTTCTGTGATCCGGCTGGTGGATGGTGTACATCGTGAGGCGTGCAGACTCCTGTAAAGACATCTAGGAAGTGGGGACATCTTTATCTGTCTTTACTTACACCCCGTGCAGGATGGAGCCACCCCTGGGGCTCTCGCTGTGAAGAGGAGCATATCAGAACACTGCTGTGTGTGTCTGCCTCCAGCAAGCAGGAAGATCTGCGGGACTCTCTTGCGCTGTGTGAACAGAAGCCCATCGTGGAGGTGAACACAACTGGCAAAACTCAGTGTAGAGGTAGAACTCCACCCCCTGGGCCTGATCACCGTACCAGAAGACACCAACCAGGCTCTGGCACAGAGAATGTGATGCACTAGTGCTCAGAGTATAAAGCATGGGCTGGCGGTATCGGAATTCTAGGGAGTGCATTATGGATGGAAACCTAGTGGATCAGAATCACCGATGTAACTAGCCTAACATGTAGTTCTTTTTTTTTTCATTCTTTCTTTTTGTCATACCTAGAGCTTGAACTTGGGGTGCAGGAGCTGTCCCTGAGCTTTTCTGCTCAAGGCTAGTGCTCTACCACTTTAAGCCATAGCTCCACGGCTGGGTGTTTTGGTGGTTAATTGGAGATAAGAGCCTCATGGACTTGCCTGCCCAGCTGGCTTTGAACCACAATCCTTAAATCTCAGCCTTCTGAGTAGCTAGGATTGCAGGCCTGAGCCACCAGTGATCAGCTCTAACATGTAGTTTTAATGCTCATCAGTGTCTGAGAAATGCTGGGGCAATAGACTTCTCCTATTCTTTTCTCAAACCTCCCAACCTGTTCCAATGAAAATACTAGAGTCAGAGTTCAAGCTCCGGGACTGACACTAAAAGTTAAAAAAGGAAGGAAGGAAGGAAGGAAGGAAGGAAGAGAGGAGGGAGGGAGGGAGGGAGAGAAGAAGGAAAGAAGGGAGGGAGAGAGAAAGGAAGGAAGGAAGGAAAGAAGGAAGGAAGGGGGAGGGAGGGAGAAAAAGAAATAGGAAGGAAGGAAGGAAATAAAGAAAGAAGGAAGGAAAAAAAGAGGGGAAAGAAAGAAGGAAAGAAAGAAAGAACAAAAGAAAAAAGAAAGAAGGAAAGAAAGAAAGAAAAAGATAAGAAAAGAAAGTACTGTGAATCTACTCCTTTGGGCATTCCAGTCTACTCTGCCTTTGGGCCCATGAGTGACGACATCAAAATGGCCTGTCCTCTCAGCTCGTAGATGAGTTCAGGGATGGACGGGTGACCTGTGAGGGGCAGGCCTGTGGGAACCTTGTGTTGGGTGTTGGAAATGGGGTATTAGTTTCACTGCTGGGTTTTGTTTTCCAGGGGTGGGAGCCTGGAGTTACCATGGCTTATCCTGTAGAGCCTGACGACGCATCTACAGTGAGAAATGGACTGTAAACCAGTCACTAAATGGGCAAAGGAGCTAAGGAGAGACTCTCCGAAGAAGAGGTAAGAATGGCAAAGAAACACATGAGGACATGCTCATCCTCCCTGGCCCAAAAGAAAACGCAACTCAAAACAACTCTGAGACTCCATCTCACCCCAGTAAGATTGGCCAACATTGTAATTTCCATCAACAACAAGTGCTGGCAGGGATGTGGAGAAAAATGAACCATACTGCACTACGGGTGGGAATGTAAACTAGTGCAACCACTCTGGAAAACAGTCTGGAGGCTCCTCAAAAAAACTAAACATAGATCTTCCCTACGACCAAGTCATCCCACTCCTGAGCATGTACCCAGAGCACCACAAATCAGGATACCATAAAGACACCTACACATCCATGTTCACTGCTGCACTATGCACAATAACCAAATCATGGAAACAGCCCAGAGGCCCTGCCAAAGATGAGTGGATCAAAAATGTGGTACCTATACTCAATGGAATTTTACACAGCCGTTAGAAAATGACTGGGCCTAGAACAAATCTCGTTAAGTGAAGTAAGCCAAGCTCAGAGTCACAAATGGGGCATATTTTCTCTCATATATGGAAGCTACATCTAAAACACACTAGGATAGAGCAAATTCTACAGGTCTCTAGGCATCCACACACAGTGAGACCAAAGGAGGACACTCTAGCAAAGGAACTTTGATCATACAAAGTAATATCTAGAGAAATGAACTGTTTTCATTTTCTTTTCTTTTTGTCTTGTTTGCTCATTCATCTGTCTTTGGGAGGGTAAGGAGAGCACAAAATGGTGAACAAATACAGCAGTGGTACTCACTAGACAATGAACGATACAACTGGAGGGTGGGGACAGGAAGAGAAAACTGGGACAAAGTGAGGAAACTGGTGACATCCCAAAGAGGAATGTTCTCTTTACCTGACTTATGTAACTGTAACCCTTCTGCACATCATCTTTGGATTTAAAAAAAAAATCCAAGGGGGTGGGGAAGAAATGGATTCTGCGGAACACAAAGTGGGTAGAGAGAAATCTGCACAGGATCATTTCATCCTCTAGATCAAATGTTGCCTGAAATCTGACTTCAAATCATTAGTCAAAAAGAAATTTCATGGGCTGGGAAGGTGGCTCAGTGGTAGAGCGCTTGCCTTGCATGCCTGAGGCCCTGGGTTCGATTCCTCAGCACCTCATAAGCAAAAAGAAAAAAGCTGGAAGTGGCACTGTGGCTCAAGTGGTAGAGCGCTAGCCCTGAGCTGAAGAGCTGAGGGACAGTGCCCAGACCCAGAGTTCAGGCCCCACGACTGGACCTCCCCCCCAAAAAAAGAAATTTCTCTATGATATCACATTTCTTCTCATGATGTTGTCTATAATTTGATAAAATATTAGATATCTCCAAATCTATCTATGTATATAACTATGTATGTATGTATATTTATGTATCTATCTGTGTAGCTATATAATGTATGTTTTATGTATGTATGTATGTATATATGTATGTATCTATCTGTCTATCTATCTATCTATCTATCTATCTATCTATCTATCTATCTATCTATATGTCTGTCTGTCCATCCATCCATCCATCTGTTTCTATTTATCTATCATCTATGTTTCTTTTTTTCCAATATGTCTTTATTGTAAAAATACTGTACAGAGGGGTTATAGTTAGAGGCATAAGGTAATGAGTACATTTCCTATTGAGCATTGTTGCCTCCTCCTTTGTATTTCCCCTACCATCCCTTCCTTCCCTGATGTTAAGCAAAATGAACCCCCCAAAGGGGACACAAGTGGTTTTGTTCTTTCTTGCTACAGTTTTTAACATACGTATAATGTACTATGTGATTTTTTTTTTCTTTGGTATATACCTCCCCCACAGTATAACCCCTGTATTCACTGTATTTGATTCCAGTGCCCTGCATCTTGTATATATACTTTTCTAATTTGGGGTGGTATCTATCTTTCTATCATCTTTGTTTCTATCATCTATGTTTCTCTCTATCTGTGATCTATCTATCTACTATCTACAATCGAGAGAGAGGTTTGTCTCAAGAATCAGCTTATAGCCTGAAAGCACTAGCAAGTCTAAAATCTATAGGACACTCTATCTGAACTTCAGAGAGTCAGATTAAACTCGATGTTGTGATCTTGAGTTGAAGAGCTAGGAAGGAACCTTGGCCGAATTTCTGCTACAGTCTAGAAGCAGACATTTTTCCCTTCGTCCTTAAGGCCCTCAATGGATTAGCTCAGGCACACCCATCCTAGGGAAACTAATCTGCTTTAAACTTGCCTTAAAGTTTGTCACCTTAAAAGAAAAAAAAAGGAAAAACAAAACAAAAGCAAGAGGCCCTTCAGAACAACATGGAAACTATTACTTCACCCAACAGCAGACTGATACAGTCTGGGCACTTGGGATACCAAGTTCGCTGTAGGTGGGTTTGCTGCCTTGCTACTAAAATGTCATGGTGGGACCATAAATCCCCAGAGACAGATGGCTGTTTCTCTCAGCTGCATGGTCATAGATGAATTCTGGCTTTCTGCTTTCTTGGCTGCTCAAAACAAACAAGTCAACAAAGAAACTAATGTTTCTATTGTCCCATGAAACATAGCAGTTCAAGGCTTCCAAGACTCCGAGGTGCACCAGGGTTAGCTAAGTCTGACTTACTTGTTTATGACTCTAATGGTGATTTGCCCCATAATTATAATCCACAGTGTACAACATTCATCCTCTCAACGTGGTTACTTTTATTATACTCACTATGAATCTTTAATGACATAATTTATGTTGAAAAGCCAACATGATACTCCTGCCATAAACCCAGAGCCTACACCACTTTCCTTCAAGACATAAATACACACATAAACAAAGCTGAGAGCAAAGAAGCATTTTAAAAGTAACGCAAGACTCTATTACCTGCAGGATCATCTTCCTCTAAGGATTTATCTCCCTTCATAAGAAAAAAAACCCCACACAATTGCAAAGTAAGCATCGTGCATTAAAGACAAATGAGATGCTTCCCTTGAAAAATTGGAATAATTGAAAGGAAATTGAAAAGGAAAGCAGTTCACAGGAGCCAAAGGAAAGATTGCAAAGTGCTTCTAAGTTTTGTTTGTTTTTTTTTTTTAAAAAAGTGAAAGTTCCTGATTTAGTAAGGAAAGGAAAACAAATGCACACCAAGGTTGCTGAGATCTACGGTGAGTCATTCAATATTCCGTGTTCTTTATTGTGATGAATCTATGAACTAAATTTTATCGTAGGCTTGTGTGTGTATAAGAAAACGAGCCTATGGAAGCTGGGTTTGGGGGAATATATCAGCCATGGATATTTGGGGGATTGTACCGGCCATGGATACGGGGTGAGGGTCAGGGAGCTCCTGTGTGTTTAACTGAGATAGTATGTATTAATTACCTGGTATGTATTATAGTATGTATTAATTATCCTCTGTCATCGCCTTGTTCATTTGGACATGGTGTGTGTGTAGTGTGACTCCATGAGAGGAAACACAAAGCCTTCTTCACCAGTGGATCTTTGCTTCCAGTAATAGAATCTATACTCCTATCTGGTATTTGTGTGTGGCAGGCGGGGAGAGAGGATGAAGCCGCATCACTCTCACTGTACTTGTAAGCTTAATGTCAGAAAAAAGAAAAAGAGCTGAGCTTTTAAACCACATGTTTTTGCTAAGCCACATGTCCTTGGGCAGCTGAGATTTTAATAGAAATTCAGGGACTTGCATTCATCCTTGTTAAATGCCATCACGTCTTCTGACAGGAATTTGTGTCATCTGTGCGTCTCCCCCCTCCCCCCCCTCCCCACCGACCTGGGAGTTGATTTGGGCTCTGGTGGACTTGGTAAGAAGTGAATTGCTCAGGTGCTTTGCTGCAAGCAAAGGCTGGATGACAACGGATTACAGCAAGCTTCTATTTCTCTCCATTGAATCTAGTATAGGGCTGAGACAAGGCAAGGAAAAATAAACCACCAAGGGAGTCATGTGTGTGTATGTGTATGTGTGTGTGCACATGTGTGTGCATGCATGTGCCAATCCTGAGGCTTGAATTCAAGGTCTACATGCTGTCTTTGAGCTGGCTATTGTGTTCAAGGCTAGTGCTCTACCCCTTGAACCACAGCTCCACTCCTGGCTTTTTTTTTTGTTGGTTATGGAGCTTGAACTCAGGGCCGAGGCCCTGTCCCTGAGCCTCTCTGTGCTCAAGGCTAGTGCTCTACCACTTGAGCTACAGAGCTACTTCCAGTTTTGAGTGGTTAATTGGAGATAAGAGGCTCACAGGGACTTTTCTGTCTGGGCTGGCTTCAAATGGCAGATCTCAGCCTCCTGAGCAACTAAGATTACAGGTGTAAGCCACTGGCACCCAGCCCACTTCTGGCTTTTTGATGGTTAATTGGAGATAAGAGTCTCACAGACTTTCCTGCTCAGGCTGGCCTCAAACTGGGATTCTCAGATCTCAACTTCTTGTATATCTGGGGTTATAAGCATGAGACACTGATATCTGGCAACAGGAGTATTTTTTTTAAATGAGAATAGCTGGGGACTGGTGGCTCATGCCTGAAGTTCTAGCTACTGAGGAGGCAGAGATCTAAGGCCCATAGGTCAAAAATCAGCCTGGGCAGTTTATAAATCAGCAAAAAGCCAGACAAGGAGCTGTGGCTCAAATGGTAGAGCACCAGCCTTAAGTGAAAAAGCCAAGAAAGAATGTGAGGCCCTGAGTTCAAGTCCCAGCACTGGCACACACAAAAGCAATAAAAAAATATAACCCCAAAGTTACAAGTGTTTATCTCTCAAGAAATGCAGATAAACAGAGTTAACAGTAACTACCTGTCTAAACACGTTAAAGAACAGATTCTTCATACTTGAGGGTTTAATATTCCCAGTTATTTTTCTATCATCCTGACTTCTTTTATGTTTCAAGAATGTGTGTGTGTGTACCCAGGTTTGTATTATACCCTCCCTTTTCTCATTTAAAAATGTGTCATGTGTTTAGGGAGATGGAAATTCTATTTCCCCTGACTTGATTACTAAACACCATAACACATGTATCAAATTATCACCCTATGCCTCATAACCGTGTGCAATTAAAAAATTAAAACTTACAAGAAAGCACTTGTAAATAAAGCATAAAATCAGAGATCGTAAAATCATTTAAAATAAAAATTTGAAAACATGCTGTGAGCCTCATTCACAGTATGCTAAATGTTCATCGATGACTCAGTGGTAATACATGACACCACCTTAAAATATTCCAGACATGTTTCTGTTTCCTATTCACCAAAGGCGTCAGAGGATTGGATGTGGGATTTCTGTGGCTGTCCAAAGAACAAGGTTCAGCAGTCCATTCTATGACTGAAATCTGTGTTCTTCTGAAATGCAATCAACATTCATTCCCTCTCAAGAATAGTCATATTCCCTGGCGCTGGTGGCTCATACCTGTAATCCTAGCTACTCACGAGTCTGAGATCTGAGGATCATGGTTTGAGGTCAGCCCAGGAAGACAAATTTGAGACACTTTTAATTTCAGTTAACCAGTAAAAAGCTGGAAGTGGAAGTGTGGCTCAAATGGTATAGCACCAATTTTGAGTAAAAAAAAAAAAGTAAATAAAGGGAGGAGGGAAGAGTCTGGGAGGGGGAGAGGAAAGGGATGGTATGGGGAGGGGGTAACAATGCTCAAGGGGAAATGTATTCATTACCTTGCTCATGTAACTGTAACCCCTCTATACAGTATCTTTGCAATAAAAATATATATTTAAAATTTTTTTAAAAAGAAAGAAAAGCTGAGGCAAAAAGGGAAATAAATAAATCGATAAAGCCAAGCAAGAACAGAAAGCTCAGTTTAATCCTCTGTACCAGCACCCAAGAAAAGAAAAGAAAAGAAAGAAGAAAAATGAAAAATCTCAATGAGGATCCTTGGCGGTCATTGCTCAGCTGTCATTTGTTATTGATGCGGGGAAACTCCTCCCCTCATTTGCATAAACACAGATTGAAGAACAGGGAACTAGAAAAGCTTGTAGTCCTCAGTGATCTAGATCAACTCCCAAACCACTATGCTTGGGCTTGCCAGCTTCCTGTGTTCCGCAGGCTGAGGGTGAGTATACATGTGTGCTTCTAACAGGGTCCTTCTGAGCAACTTTGGCTCTCCTATCTAAGCTCCACATTATTGTCTCTGGAAGAATCTCTCTTCCCATTTGAAAACACTCTCTTTTCACGGCTGAGTAGCCCTCTCCAACTTTACTCCTACTGCTAAAACAAACCGGGGTGTTTAGGTGCTTTAGGGGAAGGTGTCTCGGCCTTTTATGGTTTATGCCGTTGCCACTTGATTTTAAAGTTTTTCTTCATGTGGTGTCAGTTCTGGGGTTTGAACTCAGGGCTTGGGCACTGTCCCTTAGCTTTTGTATTTTTGTCAAAACTGGTGCTTTGCCACGTGAGCCACAACTCCATTTACAATGTTTTGGTGGTTAGTGGGAGAGAAGAGTCTCATGGGCTTTTCTGCTTGGGCTGGCTTCGAACCACGATCCTCAGATCTCAGCCATTTGAGCAGCTAGGATTACAGATGTCAGCCATTGGCACCTGGCTAAGAGAAGGGACCTCTTTTAAGACCCAGTTATCTAGCTCTCTCCTACCATGTACTCTTGGTTGAATTGGGCCATAAACAAATCCAGATTTAAGGAGAGGAGGCCCCGAGTCCTCTCCTTCGTTCGAATTGCAAAGTCACAGTGCCAAGGAGCAGATGCCATGGGTGATGTTTTGTGGAGACACAGATAAAACAATTCAACACAGGTTGGACATCCCTAAATCTCCCCCCACCCCCATATCTAGAAGGTTCCAAACTCCCAAGCTTTTTGGAGCATCGGTGTGATGTCACTGTGGAAAATTCCCCACCTGTCCTTATGCAATGAGTTGCGATCCAAGTATAGGTTCAACTAAAAGTATATTAAGAAAAAAAGAAATCTATCTTTAAGGTATGGGTCTCAGATGTTTATGACTCCTAAGGTGAATTTGGTGTTTCCATTGGGATTCTAGTCCTGGTGTTGTTTCTCATTGTACATATGCAAACTATGAAAAAAAGTGCCAAATCCAAAATAGGTCTGGCCCCAAGCATTTAGCAGAACAGTTACTCAGACTTTACGCAGAAGGGAACGATGTTGTTAAGTTGCAGGGCAAATGAATGGAAGCTGACTTCTCAGCCTGTATTTCCTGGTCTTCTCTGACATGGTAGCTCACCCCCTCCCTGGCCATCCCTCCCAGAGAATGAATAAACCCACGTACAGAAAACGCTTCCATCAGACTCTGTTGACTTAATTTGTTTGCTCATTCGAGTGTTTCCTGCCAGCTTGCTAAGTGTCAGGCACTAGATTTATTTTATTTTATTTTTATTTTTATTTTGTCAGTCCTGAGGCTTGAAGTGGGGGCCTACCCACTGTCCCTGAGCAATTTTTACTCAAGGCTAGCGCTCTACTACTTTGAGCCACAGCGCCACTTCTGATTGGAGATAGGAGTCTCATGGACTTTCCTGCCTGGTTCTGGCTTGGAGCCACAATCCTCAGATCTCAGCCTCCTGAGTAGCTGGGATTACGGGAGCCCGGTGCCCAGCTGAGGCATGGCTTTGGATATTGGAAATACTATGATGAACTCATTCCAGCTTTCACATGGGCTTATCAGACATGTTAGGAAAACAGCTATGGGGAATTCGGAATCATTGCTAGTATAGACAAATAGCTATTAGGAATTTGGTATCATGGCTATGTACTTTCAAAGAAGCATTAAAATATGCCTAATGGCAGCCTTAACTCATAGGGTGATTTGAGTTTTGGCTCAGGATCCCATAAGTTGAAGCCTTTCACGTTTAAAATAATGATTAAGAGGACTGTACTCAGACCATGCCCTTTCTCCCTCAGCAGTGATTCCTCCAGCCTCCTCTTCATTCAGGTACTTACCAGGGGACTGAAGAACTGCACCCTCTGTTGGCCAAGAACAGAGTGTTTCCGGGGTCTTCGTAGCCGTTGGGAGGACTTGTCTCTATTGCTTCTTTCTGTGACTTAGTCACTGTTTTTAACTCCTGATTGTCCTTAGTACAAAGTGCTTGCGACTGTGCTAAGAGTGGGACTGAGTTGTCTTGAACAGTCACGGAATTCTGCCTGGTGAAAGAAAAGAGGAAGGCAGAGCTAGCGGCTCACACCTGTAATCCTAGCGATTTCAGGAGTCTGAGGTCTGAGGATTGCAGTTCAGAATCATCCCAGGCAGGAAAAACTGTGAGACTTATCTCCAATGAGCCACCAGGACACTGGAAATGGAGCTGGGGCTCAAGTAGTAGAATACTAGTTGTAAGAGAAAAGGCTAAGGGAGAATATCTAGGCACCAATAATAATAATAATAGAAGAAGAAGAAGAAGAAGAAGAAGAAGAAGAAGAAGAAGAAGAAGAAGAAGAAGAAGAAGAAGAAGAAGAAGAATCTATTTTTTATTCTATTTTTTCTGTCTTTTTGGTGCTGGTCCTGGGGCTTGAACTCAGGGCCCAGGTGCTGTCCCTGAGCTTCTTTTGCTCAAGGATAGCACTCTCTCACATGAGCCACAGCACCACTTCTGGCTTTTTCTGAGTAGTTTATTGGACAGAAGAGCGTCTCGGATTTTCCTGCCTGGGCTGGCTTCGAACCATGATCCTCAGATCTCAGCCTCCTGAGTAGCTAGGATTACAGTCCTGAGCCACCAGCACACACACAGCACAAGCCTGTTTTCTATCCTGCTCCTGAACATACTTGCAGTGTGGCATTCAATACATGACTCAACCTCTCTGAGTTTCTTTCCCTCTTCTCTAAAAGAGGTGGCACCATGGAGAATCATCAAGATCAAACCAAATGACATTGAATAAAGTGCTTGGCCAACAAAAAAAGTGTGTGTGTCAGGGGAGGGGGGACTGATTGCTTCCAGTTTTTATGAAATTATCAGTAACCTTGTTTGGTTCAGGGGAGAGGGAGGTTGGAAGGGAGAGAGAGATGCACCTCCCCCTTGGCATATCGATGGCCATTGTGTAGAAGTTTAACACCATGGGCCTAGGATAACCCAGCTCAGTACCTTGCCGGATGACCTACTGGCAGATGACCTATGACTTTTGGGAATGTCTTGTCTGATAAATCTGGAGCCGTGTCAGAGAGTTTCTGCTCAAATGTGAATCACAGTTCAGCATGACTTTGCAGGCTCAGATTTGGGGATGCCCTGGATTAACTTTCCTTCCCATTGGGAGAGGACGTTGGAGATTGACTAAGGCGAGTCATAGGGATTGCTGAACGTCTAGCTGGTTTCCTTCCAGTAGAGAATGTTGAACACTGAGGATCAGACCTTTGGTTTATAGCATCTCGCTTAATTCGCCTTTCAACAGCACTATGAAAAGAGGTGAATGTTCTCAACCGTCCTCTTCAAGTCACAGCTATGGAGCAGGCCAAGGATCATGGACATGTTCTCCTGGAATGTGAATCCAGGGATTTCAGGGACACAAGTGATGCTCAGTCTGGTCATTTCACAGGGTTACAGAACAGTGCACCGCATCCAGGCATAACCCCCATCAACTCCTTATTGTGTCTGGAAACAGGAGGAAGAGGCAGACAGCAGCGCGCATGGTATCAGAAACAAGATGGCATCCCTCCTCCCTGTCACCAGCTACTGAATTATCCATCACTTCCTTCAGGGAACTAAAGAGAGCACACACCTGGGGAGATGTACTCCCCACCCACGCCAGCACAACTGAATGCAAGAAAGCAAAGCAGACTGAATCTCCAGAAATCCCTCGCTGACTTCTTTCTATGTTTTATATTACATTTCTTGGGGAACGAAGCATTTTCTGTGTGCACTGACATGGAAGATCTGTAAGGTAGGCTATGGGGGATAAAGGGAAGGTGTATCTTTAGAATTTATGTAAAACAAAGCAAATATGCATGCCCTTACCTACACGTATCTAGAATCTTTTCATTTGGTTCTGCCTATATACATTGTTACCTAAATTTCCACCCACGCATCTAACTCTACAATTATGTATCTGTGGGTCTGTCTCTGCAATGATGTATCTGGTCCTGAGATTTTTATGCATCTATTTCTGCAGTTATGTATCTATCCATCTCTGTGGGTTTGTAAATATCTCTGCATCTATCTCTCTTAATTTTGTATCTATCTCTGCATTCTTTATCTCTGTAGTGATGGATCTATGTATCTATCTCTCTTGATTATGTGCCCATGTATCTATCTCTGCCCATCTTGATCTCTGTCATTATGTTATGTACCTGTGTATCTTTCACAGACATGTGTGCCATATCTGGAAGGGATCATTAAGAATAAAGGGAAAGTAAGAGCTTGGATTCTTTTCCCACTCGCTGATATAGCACACTAACACAGAGTGGTCCAAAACAGATCCACCATGACTCACATTTCTGTCTGTCAGAGAGAGTTCAATGGGTCTTCAGGGCCCCATTCCCTCCCTTCCCACCCTCACCCTTCCATTTCTGTCCTTACTCCTCTCACTCACCCTCCTTCCCCTGGCTCCCTCTTAGAAGAACCCTGTGTTTTCTGGTGGGCACTTGGATGGTTCATCTCAAAGTCAATTACACCACCACATAAGACAGTCTTTCTCCACTGTGAAGCGGACATCAACACTTTTATATAGGCTGCAGGCTTTAGGAAGTGAAGACTTATGGAAGACTTAATTCTGCCTTAGAAACATCACTGCCCTCAGCGTAGAAGTACCTTTTGTTTTTTTGGTGCCAGACTTGAGGCTTGAACTCAGGGCTTTTGCACACTCTCTGAGGTTTTATGTTAAGGCTAGCAACAACCATAATAAAATATTGAGACCCCTGAAGAGAACCAAAGAACCATTATAAAGACAACACATCTTGATCATGGTCATTCCTTTCAACATTCTTACCTATCTCTCCCCTACTCACCCCTTCCTTCATGTGTCTTAATTTTGTAGGATATGCATTGATATATAATTTTGTCAGTTGTAGGGGCTTGAACTCAGGGGCTGGGCACTGTCCCTGAGCTCTTTTGCTCAAGGCTAGCACTCTACCACTTTCAGCCACAGCCGCACTTGTGGATTTCTGGAAATGAGTCTCACAGGGACTTTTCTCCCCGGGCTGGCTTTGAACTGCGGTCCTCAGAGCTCAGCCTCCTGAGTAGCTAGGATGACAGGCGTGAGCCACTGATGTCCAGCATGCCTTGGAGTTTTGGACTGCATGCCCATCCCTCTTCTCTTTACTCATTTCACCCTCCCCCCTGGAGCCCCACTCCACCCCTTTCAAGTGCCCATTCCCTGGTGTTTATTTTATCAATCTTTGACTTAGCCTTTCTGAGGAACTACCCTATTTCAGTGAATACATTTGTGTGCATTTGCACATCACCCAACACATTTACTTATGCATTTATAAAAGCATTGCGAGCTTCCACATATGAGATAAAACATGCAACCTTTTTCTCTTTGGGTCTGGCTTAAATTCTCACACGACTCCATCCAATTATCGTATTAGCTCTGGGCAGGGGGTGAAGGGAGGGGCCACAGGTGGCCTGAGGGAGCCTGGATCCGGGAGGCCGCACGTAGCGATGCTGCTGTGATGGCTGAATTAAAAGGCTGTGACTTCCTGGGAAAATTCCTGGGCCTGTCCTATGCAGCAGGCCTGGGGGAGGGCAAGGGGAGGAAGGAGGGGAGACACTGTTTGTCTGTACACTCCAGGAGCCTGTCATACATCTCCCAGGAGAACAATGCCTTCTGGCTATGCATTTATGCCCAGGCTAGTGTCCTAAGAAAATCTCATGATCAACCAAAGCGTGATTTCCCTGGGAACCAGATGGACACGAGGCCATCAGCCATCTGATGTAGGAACCTCCCAGGGCTTTTGCCTAAGCAGCCCACGCAGCCAGGAGGCCCAGCAGGAAAGGGCATAGGATGTGTGGTGTTGGGCTTTTCTCTGCTGACCGGGGGGTCCGGATGGATGATTCACCTTAATGCCTCCCATCGGGGCCTCAGGGTGAGGGCCTCTTTTGGTGGGAGGAGCCCTCCCCCCACCCCCGGGGGCAGGGAAGGCTGGCTAAATCACGCACCCTTCCCCCTGAGACTCTCAGAGGTTGAGCTTTCTGTCTTTTTCTCTGGCTGTACATTTTGGATCTCTTAAAAAGCTGCGACTGTCTCAGACACCCACATAAACCAGAAGCCACAAAGGTCGGTAAATTTTAGAACCAAAGGAGCAGGCGAGGGAAAAAACACAGGCCTAGGAATACACATGGAGGCAGATGCTCTCAGGAACAGCAAAAGAGCTGCCCTGGAAATACCAGAGACGAAGAGAAAGATGCATTCCAAGAGGGCTAGATATCCTCACAGAAAGATGGAGCCAAGAGACAGAGACCCAGACACACAGAGAGATGCCCAGAGGTGACCAGGTAACCCAAAATAGGTGTTTTCTTAAGACACCCCCCCAGCTTCCCCAGATCAGCCTCCAGTGCTTCGTATCCATGAGGAGGAGCCTGCTCCCCACTGCTGCTGCCCTAAGGGGTCAGATCCCACTTTAGACCAGTAAAATGAGGCAAAGTATGTCACAAAGCCTCCATCTGGCAGAGAGATATTCAAGATGAGTGTGGTGGTGCATGCCTATAGTCCCAGCATTTAGGAGGCAGAAGCAGGTAGCTTATGAGTTTTAGGCTAACCTAGATACATAGCGAGACCCTGCCTCAACAAAACAAGACAAATGAAAAGAGAAAAGGAGAGAGGGGAGAAGAAGAAAGAGGGAGAAGGAGGAGGAGGAGGAGAAGAGGGAGAAAGAGAAATAAGGAGGAGAAGGAGGAAGAGGAAGAGGAGGAATGGGAAGGTGGAGGAGGAATGGGAAGGGGGAGGAGGGGAGGAAGAAATAGCAAGGGAAGGAGAAAAGGAGAGGAAAGAGGAATGGAGAGAGTGAGGAAGGGAGAACATGAAGGAGAAAGAGGAAGGAAAAGGGAAGAAGAAATGGAGACAGGAAATAGAGCAGGAAGATCGGGATGGAAGGTAGAAAAGAGGGAGAGGAAAAAAGGAGGGAGAGAGAAAAAGGAAGAAGAAAGAAAGAGGAGGAAAGGAGACAGACAGACAGGGAAAGAGAGAGAGGCATTTTCCTGTCTCCAAACTTTATGGCTTCCATGTTAGTAGTTAGGAACATGTTCAGGAAAGAGTTTCTAGCCATGGTCATTACACTGCTGGTGGTGGGAGGAAGAAGATATTTCAGAAGGAGAGAAGAAGACATTTTGCTTGGTAAATGCTCTCTGGGATCAAATCCAATCTTCACTTAGGAAAGAACAGTACAAACCATTCTTCCTCTTTTCCTTTCTTCATCCCTCCCCTTCCTAATTGGTTTTTAAATATCTTCCTTGTATAACCAAGACATGCTATGAAAGCCTAGCTTATTACATGTTAGGTGTCTTCACAAGCATTTTATTTGCATGAACAATTTGATTATTCTTGATAGCCTAGACATGAAATGTCCTATCATTGACATATTTACAGATCAAAAATTGGGCATTGTATGCAAAGCCACGTAATTCGTAAAGGAAAAAGTCAGGATTCAATCACAGGCATCTGACACTAAGATTATGCATCTACTTAGTTCTGTTCCAGTGGCTCACGTCTATAATCCTAGATACTCAACAGGTACGCAAAACCCCATCTCAGCCAATAGGCAGAGGCAGTAATATATACCTGTCACATTGGGAAGCGTCCACAAGAGGATCATAGTCCAGGATGGTGTCGATAAAGAGTTGGACTTGGCCTCAAAAGTAAACAGGGCATCTGGGCACCAGTGGCTCACACCTCACTACTCAAGAGGCTGAGATCTGAGGATTGTGGTTCAAAGCCAGCCTGTGCAGGAAAGTCCATGACACTCTTATTACCCATGAACCATCAGAAAAACTGAAGTGGCTCAAAGTGGTAGGGGGCTAGCCTTGAGCACAAAAGCTCAGGGACATGGTTGTGAAGGAAATACAAATAAAGACAACCCTGAGAGACCACCTTACCCCAGTCAGAATGTCCCACATCCACAAGTCAGCCAACGACAAATGCTGGAGGGGATGAGGGGAAATAGGAACCCTATTACACTGCTGGTGGGAATCTACACAGATACAACCGCTTTGGAAAGCAGTCTGGAGGGTCCTCAGAGAGCTAAATTGACCTCCCTTACGACCCAGTTATACCACTTCTAGGCATCTACCCTGAACAACAGGACATACAAGGACATATGCACCTCCATGTTTATTGCAGTACTGTTCGCAATAGCTAGGATATGGAAACAACCCAGATGTCCCACCGCAGAAATGGATCCAAAAATTGTGGTATCTATACACAATGGAATATTATGCAGCCATTAGAAAGGACAAAATAATGGCATTTGCAGGGAAATGGATGGAGCTAGAAGAAATCATGTTGGGCGAGGTAAGCCAAGAGCAGAGAGACAAACGGTACATGGTCTCCCTGATAAGTGGATGTTAAATCCAAAATGTTAGGTGGTATGACAAAATTAACAGGACTTAAGAAACAAAGGACTTCCACTCATCTGGTCAAATCACTACTAAATAACCCCATGCTGCTGATCACATGTATGGTATATATGTGTACACCAAGGGGAACCAGGAGGACAACACAGAACTAGAGGGAATCAGGGAAAAACATACAACAGCGGGACCCATCAGCTGCACTGGACATTGACCAAAATGAACTAAGCAACTCAGTGGCAGCGATGGGAGGGAGGGAACAAGTGGGAAAGAGGGAACAGCTGATGTTATGCAAAACAAAAGAAATGTACATATCACCCAATGTGGAAGAAATAACTGTATTGCAAAGCTCATAGAACTCATAAATGTTATAGCCTGTGATAGACAGTTTGCTCCAGGAAAGTTAGAATGTTTGTGACTTTAACTGAGCATCACTATCCCACAATACTGTGAAATTTGGGAAATTATGTAACCACTTAATCACAATAAAAAATCTGAAAAGAAAAAGCTCAGGGACAGCACCCAGACTCTGAGTTCAAGCCCCATGACTGACAAAAAAACAGCAAAAAAGGAGGCTGGAGGTATGACTCAGTGATACCTTCCTACAAAGCAAGAAGCTGTGAGTGCGCATTCCACTACAACCAAATGTGTAACTCCCTGATGATACTGCCCAGGTAAGCTAGTTTTCAATTTAACTAGAGAATTTCCATGTAGAGCAAATCTTTGATCACCTACCCAGTCCTTTCTCCCCATATTCCTCAAAGTAAACTATCAATATTCATATTAATTTTGGATAGTTGAAGAATACAAGTGGATATTAAATTCGGGGCTGGGCACTGTCCCTGAGCTTTTTAGCACAAGGCTAGCAAGCTACCACTTTGAGCCACAGCTTCACTTCTGCATTTTTTTGGTGGTTCATTGGAGATAGGAATCTCATAGATTTTCCTGCCCAGACTGGCTTTGAACTGTGATCCTCAGATCTCACCCTCTTGAGGAGCTGGGATGACGGGTGTGAACCACCAGCTCCCGGCCCTCTCACTTAGAACTTTTAAAATAAATATGATCAACTTTAATTCTTTTTTTTTTTGTCAGTCATGGGGCCTGAACTCGGGGCCTGGGCGCTGTCCCTCAGCTCTTCAGCTCAAGGCTAGCGCTCTACCACTTGAGCCACAGCGCCACTTCTGGCTTTATCTGCTTATGTGGTGCTGAGGAATCAAACCCAGGGCCTCATGCATGCAAGACAAGCGCTCTACCACTGAGCCACCTTCCCAGTCCCTCTACTTCAATTCTTAACACTCTCTGATACAGAGACTGGCCCTTTCTCCAGCATCAGTGGCAGGTCTCAGAATTAAACTTCAAAAATGATGTCTGTTAAGTTTATGGGTAAGAAGAAGAGCACCTCTCTTCCCAGGTCACAGTCATTAAGTTTCTGGACATCTTGGCTGCCTTCGAAGCCTTCACTGCCCGCCAGCCAGTTCTACTGAAGGTCAGGTTTAAACTTGCGTTAGTCCTGTGACTAATTTGGCAAAATAAAATATAATGACATGTGAAGGCCAATATGAGGGCTCAGAATGGGGACCTGAATTGTGGCTATAGTGGCATTTCTCAAATAGAAAATTTTCCCCGTCAGAAAATTATGTTCCCATTTGGAAGGAAACGCAGAACCTTATGCAGTGACTGATGCTGGATTTCCAGTCTCCACACCTTCATTCAACAAATGACTATTAAGAACTTTCCATGCCGGTAGGCTCTGGTGGCTCATCCTTGAAATCTTTGCTTCTGAGGAGGCTGTGATTTGAAGCTTGGTGGTTCCAAGCCAGCCTGGGCAGAAAAGTCCATGGACTCTTATCTCCAATTAACTGGCAAAAAAAGGCCAGACCTGGAGGCGTGGTTCAAGAGGTGGAGGACAAAAGCCTTGAGTGAGAAAAGCTAAGGGAGAAAGCAGGGCTCTGAATTCAAGCCCTAGGAACTACACACACACACACACACACACACACACACACACACACTCACACACACACACACACACACACACACGCACACCCCAAGGCACAAATATGATGCAGGGTCCTGGTGACACAAGGACATGATAAATGTTGTCCCCATCATCAGAATGTGTTTGAATCACTGGCTGATTAATCAGGGTCAACTTTGGGCCATTTCTATCCTATCTGACTTTGTGTTGCTTGCCTGTTTGCCAAGAACTTCACCTTGAGTCCTAGACCATGTGTTTGGGGCTCTGCTACTTTGCAAAGTTTCCAGCTGCCCTCTCTGAAGGCCCACTTCTGCCTCCAGCTCCTATCCATACTGTGAAACAAGATATACTTGAGCTGGAGGCCCATAGCTAACACCTGTAATCCTTGCTACTCAGGAGGCTGAGATCTGAGGATCCTGGTTCAAAGCCAGCCCAGGCAAGAGCTGTGGTTCAAGTGGTAGAATGGTAGAGTGGTAGCCTTGAGAAAAAAAAAAAGCAAGCTCAGGGACAATGTACAGGCCCCGAATTCAATTTCCAGGTCTCTGTCTGTGTGTCTGTGTGTCTGTCTCTGTCTCGGTCTCTGTCTCTCTCTGTCTCTCTGTCTCTCTGTCTCTCTCTGTCTCTCTGTCTCTCTGTCTCTCTGTCTCTCTCTGTCTCTCTGTCTCTCTCTGTCTCTCTGTCTCTCTGTCTCTGTCTCTGTCTCTGTCTCTCTCTCTCACACACACACACACACAAACATAAAGTATGTATGTGTACCTTGGAAATAGTCTCAGTGCCTAGATTCACTATAATCATGCCAGGTCTGTTACAATAATTCAGCATCGAATTATCAATAATAATAATATTAATAATAATATTAATAAAGCTTGCAGAGTACCAATGGGATATCCATCTTTTTTTATTAGGAGACCATTCTTCAGAGGCTTCTTGCTTTTCTGCATGTCTTGCGATCAGAAAGATGGACTGACTTTGTGTTTTCCAGACGATTCTATAGCCATCCACCTTGGAAGAAGACACAGCATTCTCCCTCCAGTGTATAAAGGAGGCGTTTCATAGAGCTTGCAAAGTAGACAGCCTATGCCATAATAAAAAATATATTTGGTCTTCTTCCCTGCCACACAACTTCTAAAACCCTTCGAGTCCCCTGCAGGGTCGGAGCATGTTTTGTTATTCATAACCAGTGGCTTTCAACTCTTCCTGAGATTATGCTGATGAGGTGATTCTGCTGGGCACCCCGAGAGCTGCAGGGTGGGGGCTTGTTCCCAGAGCAATCAGTGTGTGCAACGGGAGGGGTTGGATCTCTCAGTCCCACCGCTGATGTCCAGGGTGGGGAGAGGTTCTGGAGATCGCCGTCCATCACTGCTGGCCAACGAGGTAATCAATTATGCCCATACAATAGAACTTCCTAAAACAACAACAACAACAACTCCCGAGCAAAAGGATGCGGGGAGGGGGGATCAAAGGCTTGGATAGGTGGAGAAAGCCTGGAAATTGCCATCTCCCTCCCCCATGCCTTTGAACATCTCTCCCATTTGACGGTTCCAGAATCGTGTTCTTTTTAAGAAACTACCAACAGCAAGCAAAGTGCCTTTCTCAGTCTTTTTGGGGGGTGAAAGGGGGGAGGGAGGGCAGGAGTTCATGAGAGCAAAGTATCAAGCCAGACTTGAGGTGCTAGGAACTCTCAAATGTATGACTGCTTAGTTAGAACAATGGAAACTTGTGCCCAGCAGGGTCTAAATTAACCAGAGGGGTGTGTTCTAACCACAGACAGCGCCACACACGAATGGAGCTGCTGGAAGCCATGTTGATGCCCCAGCATCAGAGACACAGCGAATCGACTGTTGTGAAGAAAAGACACCCAGGGAGAAGCTGCGAGGGGGGAGTTAATTGGACCGCTACTTGCTGGAAAAGATTCAAGCTGTCCGCGGTCAGAGTGGGATTCCTCTTGAGTACTGTCTCCTCCTGTACCCTCACTTTGCCCTCTCTGCCTCTGGAAACTGAGGCTCAGAGAGGCAGGCCACTTGTCAACGCTCTGATCATGGCTGTTCTGGGAATAACATGCTTGCCTTTATTCTTGGCCTGGGTCTTATGGGTTTTACCAGTGCCAGTAAAACTGGTAGGTGAACTTGCTACCTCACAAACAGGGGACTATGCTGGACATTGGTAGTTTCTGATCCATTTATTTATCTACTCAATAAAACAGACAGACAGACAGATCAGATAGATAGGTAGGTAGGTAGATAGATAGATAGATAGATAGATAGATAGATAGATAGATAGATAGATAGATAGATAGATAGATAGATTCTGGATCTGAGCATTGTCTCTTAGCTTTTTCCTTCAAGGCTCTACCTATTGAGCCACAGCTCCACTTCTGGTTTTTAGTGGTTCATTCAAGATGAAGAATCTTACGGACTTTCCTGCCCAGGTGGACTTTGAACCATGATCCGCACATCTCCGTCTCTAGGGTAGCTAGGGTTACAGGCAGGAGCCACCATTTCCTGCTCAGTAAACTATGGAATCTCTTGTCAGGGTCCCACATTACAGATCCAGAGATAAACCAGATGGCCTGGTCTCAATTCTTATACAGCTTCCCTGCAGTAAGGGGCCTCTGTAAAACAGAAGCATGTGCAGATAGTGGAATATGCTCTGGAATTATACTCTATGGGGGCTTGGGGGTGGGCCTCTCTACAAACGGACCACTTGGGTGAGGGCTGAGGGATAAGATGGAGCCAGTAGTTCAGACACACAAAGACAAGCAAGGACAGAGGCACTGACATAAGACAGGACCCAGTGCTGCCCCTCTACTCACAGGTGACATAAGAGCATAGTGGAGTGAAGTCAAACAAAATGGCATGGAGGTCATAGAAGCAGCAGAAACATGGGTCTTTGCCATGACAGTTCGTGGTTGTATAGTATTTCCCATGAGAATGGAACTCATAGAGGGCTGGGAGGAAGAGGATGTAGAGAGCGAGGGACCTAATCAGGTTTGCATCCTGTAACAATCTCTTCCACAGTGGGGTAAAGAAATGAGTGAAGGTTCTGTGTCTAGCCCATTCCCTCTTCTTTCTGTGTCCCCAGCCTCAGTTTCCCCTCATCTGGGACCTCTGCTCTATATGTGTGCTTTCTGACAGCCCTGTCCCCCTCTGCCTGCTCTTTGCCTGTGTGTTGCTAGTGTCCCACAGGGACCCCTCACTCAGTGTGCAGGGGTGTGTGGCTCTTCTGCCCAGGGCTGGAGAATGATGAAGACTGGACCTAAACACAGACATGTGGGCAGCCTCTCCAAAGGGACCACTATCCACTTGGGAACTGAGAAGGATTTTTTTTCAGCAGACAAAAAAGATATGGGAATCCTTTTATCCAGGAGAAAGCTATGACATTCTCCTTGAAATACCAGCTCAGAGAATGAACACACACACACACACACACACACACACACACACACACACACACACACACACACACACACACACATTGCATGGAGAAAAAGAGGATGAATTGGAAATCAAATGTGACAAACTGATGGTTCTGAAGAAAATAAAAAGAGTGACCAACTAAATATCTTATCATCATGGGATAAGAACAAAGGAGGAGGCTGCAATGCTTGGTAAGAAATGTATGCATTATCCTGCCAATGTAATTGTAACCCCTCTGTACAGTATGTTCTCAAATAAAATTAAATTAAATTAAAAAAAAACTAACAATGACCAAGTTTGAAACCTGAGGTAATATCAATTTATTGATCAAATGAACTTAATGTTAAACAGTAAAAGTTTTATTTCCTAGTATAAATAGCCTGAAAATGTAAGTAATAAATATTATGTCAATGGACATGTCTTGGATAAGCAACAACTTACAATAAAATATATTTTTGAAAATTGAAAAAAAAAAGAGAGACAACTGATAAAGTCATAGGTAATTTCAGCTGACCTCTAATCCTAGAGACAGGAGGCTGAGATCTGGACAATTGTGGTTCAAGACTCCCATCTCTAAGAGAACCAGCAAATAGTTGGGCTGGAGATGTGATCCAAGTGGTAGAGTATCAGCCAAGCAAGTAGAAGGCACTGAGTTCAAAACTTGGTAATGGCAAAACAAAACGAACCAAAAGAAAGGCCCACAATAGCAAAACAAAAACAAAAACACAGTGGTCTTAACAGCAAAGTTGTGTTTCTATGTTTACCTCTGTAGAATCGTTGCAAACAGTATTGAAAACATAACTTCTTAAACCTTTTTGGGAAAAGTCCTTCTTAACCTCACTAAAATAATAGAATCAAAGGAGGAAGTGTTTGTCTCCTGAACTACCATGAAGATGAATACTAGGAAATGTCACACTTTGAATACAATTTTTGTTCTGAAATAATTCTGGAGTTGAGGTGGTAATTTTGCAAAGAGACTACCCTAAATATCTTTCATATGATTCTCCCTAATGTTACTCTGTCTCATAACTATAATACATTCATCAAAACGAAAGACAAGGTTGCTACATTTCTATTAACTGACTCTGCTTGCTTTATATTCCATTAGCTTTTCCCACCAATGAGAAAGTCCTGCTCCAGGACCTGGTATGTGGAGCCACACTGATTTCCGTTTTCGCATCTTAGTCTTTGCCCTGTGAGGGCTGCTTGTTTTCCCTTGACCTTGACAATTTTGAAGAGAACTGGCCTGGAGTTCTTGTTTGAAGTCCCTCAATTGGGGGTTTGTCTGGTGTTTTCCTCCTGATTCAAATTGAGGTTGTGGATCTGGGTGGCTCATGTCTGTCATCCTAGCTATTCAGGTATCTGAGATATGAGGATGGTGGTTCAAAGCCAGCCTAGACAGAAAAATCTATGACATTCTTATCTCCAATTAACCTGAAAAAATCCAGTAGTAGAGCTGTGGCTCAAATGGTAGAGTGCTAGTCTTGAGCAAAAAATCCTCAGGGATAACACCTACGTCCTGAGTTCAAGCCCTAGTACCAACAGAAAAGAAGGGAGGAAGGAAGGATGGAAGGAGAGATGGAGGAAGAAGGGAGGGAAGGAGAGAGAGGAAGGAAGGAAGGAAGGAAGGAAGGAAGGAAGGACCCTTTTGGGGTTACTGTGTTCATACACAGCATTTATTTCTGAATCTTTCTTAATCAAGGACTAAGGACAGGACCTAGATTACCTTTACATCAACTAAAATTTACAATGTCTGGGAAATAGCCAAAATAAAAACCCCACCTGCTATTCTTTTTATTGGGCAAATTGGTAACCGCTACCTCTATCAGTAATTCACCACTTAGCTGGCTGGCAGGGTCTCCTAGGAACTGTTTAACACTCCTATCACTGGTCTCCAGTTCAATTAAAGCACAATCTTTGCGGGTGGGGGTGGGGCTTGGGTTTCTTTTATGTTCCCGAAGCATCCAATGGACAGAGAGTGTTGGGGACTGGTCATAAATTCTGAAGCCTTCACGAGGTCCTGTTCCACGTTAACAAGCTTAGGGACTGGGCTCATTATTAGCATCCCAGGTCATTCTTATACCCACCAAAGTTCTGGAACCTTACTTGTGATGGCATAGACCCCCGACCTCCTCTCCCCCTCCCCTCTACTGCCCAAATAGCACCAGCATGTCCTGGGGATGTCTTAGAAATGCTGCCTCTCAGACAGACCCTGGACCCACCGAACCAGGCCAGTCCTGTAACTTCACGGCTGTGTTAGCTGTGTGCATGGTAACCTTGGAGTACCTCATTTCCAACAGCGACTTTACCCCATCTGGAAGATGTTTAAAAACAATGATGCCCAATCCCACTTTGGTATTCTAGTTGATTGGCATTCTGATTGACAGGATCTCTCTCTCTCTCTCTCTCTGTCTCTCTCTCTGTCTCTCTGTCTACACACACACACACACACACACACACACACACACACACACACACACACACACACTTCCTGAGATTGAACTCAGGCTTCACTCGAACTTGCTAGGCAAAACCCTTGAGCCACGCCTCCCTCTCTTTTGGCTTTAGTTATTTTTCAGATCAGTCTCCTGCTTTGGCCCAGGCATCAACCTCAGATCCTGATCCTCCTCCCTCTACCTCCCACAGAGCTGAGATTGCAGCAATGAGCCACCCTGCTTCGGCCTAAACATCTCTTTTGCTTTGTTTTCTTTGGTGCCACTGGGGCTTGAACTCATTGCCTCACTCTGGCTAGAGAGGGGCCTTACCATTAAAGTCACATCTACAGGCCCGGCCTGTCTTTTAGGAAAAAGAACAATGCAATCACGTCGGCTCCTGTGAAATTTCAGCCACATCACTGATCAGCTTTGTGAATTTGAAGAAGGTAATGTTACTCCGTTGGCTTTTATCTCCTAATCTGTACAATAGACGCAGGCCCTTAGACTAATTCACAAGCAACTCTTGCAAGGGCAACTCTTAAGGTATTCTCTGCCTGTGTCTTAGCAGCTGCAGAAAAATCGCACTGCATGTTAACGTTCAAAAAAACCACCTACAGCCAAACAGTGCTCAGTTGTTAAAACAATCTTTTTTTTTTATTCCTTTAGACATTGGCAAAGAGGATCCTGCTTTCTCCTTCGTCTAATAAGCCCCAGTTTTGCAAGGAGAGCCTAGTTAGGCCGTTTGCTTCTCCAGATCCCACAGCTGTTTAAGCATCAACTCTTCTTCCCAAAGGTGGTGCTTTATGCAACAGTGAGTCTGACTGCCAGCTGAAGGGAAGGGACTCTCTTCCTCCCTGCTCTCTGTATGAATCCTTCCCTCATTAGGCTAGACAGCAACCAGGCTGCTGGTGAGACTGAGGGGATGATGGAAACCCTTGGCTCTCATGCGTGCTTGTCAATAGCTGTGGTGGATAGGGATGTGATTTTGACCTAATCAGTTGCCGGCCATCTCTTTCCAGATCTCCCTCAGAGCATGGAGCAAAGCGCTATTTCGCTATCTGCTTCCTGCCATGAGAGCAAGCGTACCTGATTTCAACACAATTCTCAGGTCACCCAGCATTTGGTTATTTTACTGGAACAATTAGCTCTCCCTCCCTTCCTCCTTCCCACTTCCCTTTCTCCCTCCCTCCCTCTCCCTCTCCCTCCCCTTCTCCCTCTCCCTTTCCCCCTCTCTCTCCCTCTCCTTCCTCTCTCTCTCCCTCTTTCTCTCCTTCTCCCCCTCCCTCCCCTTCTCCCTCTCCATTTCCCCCCTTTCTCTCCCTCTCCTTCCTCTCTCTCCCTCCCTTCCTCCCTTCCTCCCTTCCTCCCTCCCTCCTTTCCTCCCTTCCTCCCTCCCTCCCTCTTCCTCTCCCTCCCCTTCTCCCTCTCCCTTTCCCCCCCCTTGGTCTTAGTTTAGGATTTAGCCCTGGTTAAGTATCAACTTCCATCTTTCTTTGAAAAAAAATCTGATCTCAATCCACACATAATATTTGTACATATTTATGAGGCCCCGTGTGATGTTTTGATTCGTACCCTCCTGGGGTAGTGATCAACACTGGCTAATTAACATAAGTATTGTCTTCAATTTTTATCATTTTCTTAGAGGAGGCATACAAATTCCTTGGCTGGTCAAGACAGACAATGCAGTGTGCTTCATTATATCCACCTCCCTGCCCCGATCCATAGAACACCTGAACTTATTCTTCTCATAAAATAAGAACAGTACACCTGTTCTGGAGGCTCCGCCCCTTCCTCTCTGAGGATGCTCTGGCCCTGGAGGCTCCGCCCCCTTCCTCTCTGAGGATGCTCTGGCCCTGGAGGCTCCGCCCCCTTCCCCTCTGAGGATGCTCTGGCCCTGGAGGCTCCGCCCACTTCCCCTCTGAGGATGCTCTGGCCCTGGAGGCTCCACCCCCTTCCTCTCTGAGGATGCTCTGGCCCTGGAGGCTCCATCCCCTTCCCCTCTGAGGATGCTCTGGCCGTGGAGGCTCCGCCCCCTTCCTCTCTGAGGATGCTCTGGCCCTGGAGGTTCCGCCCACTTCCCCTCTGAGGATGCTCTGGCCCTGGAGGCTCCGCCCACTTCCCCTCTGAGGATGCTCTGGCCCTGGAGGCTCCGCCCCCTTCCCCTCTGAGGATGCTCTGGTCCTGGAGGCTCCGCCCCCTTCCCCTCTGAGGATGCTCTGGTCCTGCCTATATATGACTTAGACACTGGGCCCGGAAACTAGTCTGCCCAAGGTGTTTGTTATTCATTGAGGATCCTGACAGGGCACAATTTACTGATAACAAATCGGTTTAAATACAGACGAACATGTGTGGGCTTATATAGAGAAAAGCTTCCAACGTTGTGAGGTTTCAGTCCTGACTCTTCATCAAGACTCGGCCATTTCTGCCATCCTCCAGGGCTGTGGTTCCTGGCTGACTTCACGTGAGTTCCCAGAGTTAAAGCAGATCAAACTCACAGTGGCAGAAGCCACATCCGAGCCCAGAGGAAGCTTCTGTTTTCCCAACCATGAAAACAGAGAAAAGTCCTGAGCCTCATTCTGAACTCAGAGATTTGGTTCACCTGCCTGTCCCTTTCAGAGAGAAGGAAATTTTCTCTTCAGTGCCCAATTAGATATTTATAATAGCATCAAACAACAGATATGTAAGCCTTGTCCAGGACCCAGTGATCCAATGGGAGACCTGGAATCAGACTTGAAATTGCATTAGGTTTACTAATACAGATGAATGTGGCACAGATCAAATCCGTCATTTATGAAAGGGCAGGGGAGAGCCACGATGGCAGCCAGGATTGAGTAAAATCAAGATCCTACAATCACTGGTCCCTGCAGGCACTTGGACTTTTAATAACAACACAGGGAGAAAAATAAATCAAATACTAGAGCAGGGAGCGACAGATACACTGCGCTCTGGCTGTATCCTGGGGCTGGATAAATAAAAATTAGAGTTCAAAGTTAGCAAAATAATCAGAATTTGAGGGACAAGGTTCCACCAAGAAGGAATCAGACAATTCTAGGTGCCTTTCCCCAAGGGACATCTGCCAGTCAGAAAGCATTGAAGGACAAGATTAAGAAATACAGCATACATTGCATTAGAGGCTGAGACTATGGGAAGAGATTTTTTTTTGCAGACTTCCCAGGGCTGCAACACAGAAATTGGCATTTAGCATCCCAGCAGCAACTGCCAAAGGCCTATACCTAGATTTAAAGTTAAGCTAACTTGCACATAACATCATCGGAAACCTAGCTTTAAATCAGCTCACTCTCTGATCGAATAAGGTGGCTGATTGAATCACCCGTAGCTGAGGTCAATACACTGAAGGAGAAGGTCACACAGAGAGCCACACATGTTTCTGAACATAATATCCAACACTGAATCAAAAATTACTAGGCATAGAAATACACAGGAAGCAAGAAGTTCTGCAGGAGAAACAGATTCATGATGATTCAGATATTGGAAGAGGGGTACAGTCCTTAAAATAACTGTGATCAGTGTGGTAAACCAAATAGATTGAAAGAAGAGGAGGAAGAACTAAAGTAGCTTGGCACCAGTGGCTCACTCCTGTAATCCTAGCTACTCAGGAGGCTGAGATCTGAGTATTGCAGTTCAAAAGCCAGCCCAGGAAGGAAAGTCTATGATACTCTTATCTCCAGCTAGCTACTCAGAAAAAGCCAGAGGTGGCACTGTGGCTCAAGTGGTAGAGCAGACTCAGGGACAGAGCTCAGGCCCTGGGCTCAATCCCTATAATTGGCAAAAACAAAAAGGAGGGAGCGAATTTTCCTACAGAACTGGAATCTACTGCTAAAAATGGTTAAGTCTGTTGTGTATGGTGGTGCCTGCCTATAATTTCAGCACTCAGGATGTTGGGTCAAAAGCGTCAGGAGTTCAAGGGCAATCTTGATTATGGAAAGATCAGCCATGCTGAGCTGTATAGCATGGATAAAGCCCTGGATGCCACCCCAGTACCACCAAATTTCTTTTTCAAAAGAGATCAGTAAGAGACTGAAATATGAGAAATCAAATGGCAAAGCTTAAGAATACAATGGATGCATTTAAGGACAGTTTGGAAAGAACTAAAAGAGAAAAATCAATGAACTGGAAAATAACTCTTTACAAAAATTAATACAGATTGTAACAGGGAGAAACAAAAAGGTTAGATTTCTAAAAAGAACATAAGCGACATATAAGGAAAGATGAAGGGATTGAACACTTCTGTCGATGGGGTTTCCTAAAGAACAGCAATATCAGCTGGGCGCTGGTGGTTCACATCTGTAATCTTAGCTACTGAGGAGGCTGAGATCTGAGGATCGTGGTTCAAAGCCAGCCCAGGCAGAAAAACCCGTGAGACTCTTATCTCTAGTAAACCATTCAGAGAATCTGGAGTGGTGCTGTGGCTCAAGTGGTAGAGCACTAACCTTGAGCTGAAGAGCTGAGGAACAGCGCCCAGGCAAAAGAAAGAAGAAGGAGGAGGAGGAGGAGGAGGAGGAGGAGGAGGAGGAGGAGGAGGAGGAGGAGGAGGAGGAGGAGGAGGAGGAGGAGGAGGAGAAGAAGAGCAATATTTCTGTGTGTCTATCCATCTAACTACACACAAACCTATCTCTATAATCAATCATCTATCCATCTACATACCTACCTATGGCTCCATCTACCTACATAACTACTTATCCATCCATCCACCCACCCATCTAGCTACATCTAATTATCTAATCTATCTATCTGCCCATCTACCTACCTACCTATTTATCCATCCATCTATCTGTATATATCTATCATCTATCCAACTACCTACCTAGCAATGTATCAACCTATCCATTCATCCATCCATCCTTCTACCTCTTCTTATCCATCTATCTGTCTGTCTACACATGTATCTATCTAACCATCTAGCTAGCTAGCTATTTATGCATCTATCTGTAAAAGTACAGTGAAAGAAATAGAAGAGAGACACAGAAAAACTTGGAAAGACAGAATGGAGTAAAAATAACCATTTGAAGACACTAGCTAAAGGTTTTCCTAAAAATCAATACAAAACCATAGCTTCAAGAACCGCTACAGACTCCATGTGGCATAAAAATGAACAAATCCTCCTGGAACTATGCTGTAGACAGCTTCTAAAGATCATACAGGAAGGAGAAGTTGTAAGAGGAGTTGGACGAAAGGTCCTGTGAGTGTCGGAGGCGTTCCGGAGAGCAGCAATGAAAATCACGGTCTGTTTCTAGTTGGAGCAATGGAATCCAGAAGCTTATAGGATGATTAGCTCCAAAGGCTGAAAGGAAATCGTGGTAATCCTTGTGAAAACATCCTTCACAAATGAAGGTGAAATGTGGAATTTGTCAAACAGAAAATGACAGCAAGCTCCCCATTCATGCAAGCACTATGAAGAAACTAGAAAAGGCATCTGCTTTGCTACTGATGAGCTTCAATAATCATCTTGGATAGTTAGATGAGACAGATATGTTCACTTTATGCAAAACATTTGATCTGCTTATGGTGTACATATTGATGTTCTCTTTTCTGTGTTGTTTTCTATGTTAACATGCTGTATGATTATGAATGAGTCTCCCTTTCTTTAATACCTTTTATTTCTTTGCCTTTTGGTTGGACTGATGATAGAATTCAGGCCCACGTGCTCTACTCCTGAGCTGCACCCTCAGTTGACATCTTATATCCTTACAATAACATTGGAAAACATTGTGTATACTTCTTTTTTTGTTCCTGGAGGTTCTGGGGTTTGACTTTAGTACTTTTTAGTGCTTTACCAGTTCAGCCATGACCCAGCCATTAATGCCACAGTTGTTTTGTTGCTGTTGGGTTGATTCATTTACGGCATCATTTGTTTATTTGCTTGCTAATTTTTTTGCTGGTTGTGGGGGCACTGTCCCTGAGCATTTTTGCTCAAGGCTAGCACTCTACCACTTTGAGCCACTTCCAGTTTTTTGGTTGTTACTTCCAGTTTTTTGGTTGTTAATTGGAGATAAGAAGTCTCTGAGCTTTTGTACCTGGGCTGACTTTGAGCCATGATCCTCAGATCTCAGCCTCCTGAGTAACTAGGATGACAGACATGAGCCACCACTGCCTGATCTGTTTGCTATTTTTTTTTGGGGGGGGGTCCAGTTGTGGGGCCTGAACTCTGGGTCTGGGCGCTGTCCCTCAGCTCTTCAGCTCAAGGCTAGCGCTCTACCACTTGAGCCATAGCACCACTTCCGGCTTTTTTTTCTTTTTGCTTATGTGGTGCTGGGGAATCGAACCCAGGGCCTCATGCATGCAAGGCAAGCGCTCTACCACTGAGCCACTTTCCCAGCCCCTATTTTTAACAAAGGGTTTCATGCATTTTTATTTTTTCCTGAAGCCAACCTGGACCATAATCATCCTACCATCACCTCCAGCATAGCTGGGAGAATAGATATGCAGCAACATGCCAGTCTTATCTATTTACATGAACTATCACTTTATTTATTTATGTATATACACACACACACACACACACACACACACACACACACACACACACACACACACACACACACACATATGTATGTATGTATTTGGCCTGAGCTGATCTTACGATCCTCCCAATCTCCACCTTCTGTGTAGCTGAGATTACAGGGGTGAGCCACCACCCTCAGGCAAACCCACGGACGCACTGTCTACTCTGGATTTCTCTTCCTGCAATTTCCTTGGCAATGTTGGAAAGCCTCGTTACCCCCCCCCCTCCCCGCCTCATCTTATTGCAAACTCCAGAGACACCTGGGCTTACATCCTACTTTGCATTTCCCAAGAATGTGGCAATGCTGATTTCTTCTGGAAGCATCTTTCCAAGCCGCTGAGCGACGCTGCTTTCTTCGGGTTCTCCTTCAGTGTCATCCCAGGCTGCTTCTTTTCAGGTTCCTCTGTGCACATACACTGCTAAGAATGACCTGGAAGTGTGGAGGATAGGGGAGCCCTGTTCTTGGGGCAAAGCCGTCTGCAGCACTGTACCTTCTACAGCGATTTCTCTGGTTCCAATCTAACAGTAGAGTCCTCAGATCTGTGTATTGACTCTTCTCTTGTGCCTGGCTGGGGCTTACACTCAGGACCTGGATACTGTCTCTGAGCTTTTTCTTCTTTTGGCTCAAGACTTGCTCTGTCCCCCTTGAGCCACAGCTCCTCTTCCAGCCTTTAGGTGGTTCATTGGAGATAAGTATCTCACAGACTTTCCTGCCCAAGCTGGCTTCGAACTATGATTCTCAGACCTCGGCCTCCTGAGTAGCCAGGATTTACAGGTGTGAGCCATCAGTATATGGCATCCTCGCCCTCTGTCTTTAAAGTACCAGACAGCAGATTTTTAAAATATTTTTATTGTAAAGATTCTGTACAGAGGGGTTACAGTTACATGAGTCAGCTAATGAGTACATTTCCTCTTGAGCATTGTTACTCCTTCCTCTGTTTTTCCCCTACCATCCCTTCCCTCCCCACCTCCCCAACTCCTCCCTTCCCCACCCCAAGTTGTAGAATTCATTTTTAACATAGTGTCATGTACATCTCGTTGTTACAATGGGTCAGCCTATATCCTTGTTCCAGTGTTTTGTTACTTCCCTCCCCCCCCCATTAGAAAAATGTATATATGATGCGGGGTACCAGAATCAAATGCAGTGAAAACAGGGGTTATACCAATAGGGAAGAACCTAGGAAAGAAACAAAGGAAATCACGTAGTACATTATACGAACATCAAAAACAACAGCAACAAAGATAAACCCTCTTGTGTTTCTATCTTGGGGTTCATTTTACTTAGTATCACCTTATATGGTCATATGTGCATAGCTTTTGACCTTTTCCACTTGTCTGGTAAGGTTATCCTAGACCTATACTAGTTATTGCAAATAAGGGAAACCATGGGACCTAGGTTTTTTGGATCTGGCTTATTTCACTTAGTTTAATTTTCCTAGTCTTTCCATTTCCTAACAAATGGGGCAATGTCACTCTTTCTGATGGAGGCATAGAATCCCATTGTGTGTGTGTGTGTGTGTGTGTGTGTGTGTGTGTGTGTGTGTGTGTGTGTGTGAGTGTGTGTGCAGCATTTTATTGATCCATTCATCTACTGAGGGGCATCTGGGTTGGTTCCATATCTTAGCTATGGATAATAATGCTGCAATAAACATAGTTGTGCTGGTAGCTTTAGTATGGCCTCTTTGTGATTGTTTGGGTAAATGCCCAAAAATGGGATTGCTGGGTCATAGGGGACTCTATGTGTAGTCTTCTGAGGAACCTCCATACTGCTTTCCAAAGTGGTTGAACAAGTTTACACTCCCACCAAAAGGAAGTAGGGTTCCCTGTGGCCACATCCCCTCCAGCATCTGTTGTTGTTAGAGTTCTTGGTTATAGCCATTCTAACTGGAGTGAGGTGGAATCTCAATGTTGTTTGTTTTTTGTTTTGCTTTGTTTTGTTTTGGTAGGTTGTGGGGTTTGAACTCTAGGCCTTGAGCTCTTCAGCTCAAGGCTAGCACTCTACCACTTGATCCACAGCACCACTTCTGGCCTTTTCTGTTTATGTGGTACTGAGAAATCGAACCCAGGGCCTCATGCATGCGAGGCAAGCGCTCTACCACTGAGCCACCTTCCCAGCCCTAAGTGTTGTTTTGATTTGCATTTCTTTTATGGCCTGAGAAGTTGAGCATTTCTTCATGTGTCTATTGGCCATCCTTATTTCCTCTTCAGAGAAGTCTCTCTTTAGGTCTTTAGCCCATTTATTAATCCGGCGGCTGTTCCTTTGAGGATTTGTTGTGGGAGTTAAGTTTTTGAGTTCTAAGTATATTTTAGATATGAGGCCCTTGTCTGTTGTATGCCTAGTAAAGACAGACAGCAGATTTTTTTTATCCTCTTATCCTCCACGTGGCTTCTGTTACAACTATGCAGCTCTGGGATTGTAGCTTGAAGGCATATCTCCACACTACATGAATGAATGGACGTGTCCCAATAAAACTTTATTAACAAAACATGTGGCAAACAAAATCTGGTCTGAGGGCCATTATTTGTGGATTGCTAGTTGGAAACTCTCTATACTTACCCAGTTCTAGGCATCTTGCTGTAAACTAGTTTGTTTCTTCAATGTCAATTTGGTCTTTCAACAGTTAGGCTGTAGTACCCACATGTTTTGTGAAGTATTAATTTGGTATTTCTGTGAGTGGATTCTTTTTCAGATGGGAGAAATGATTAAATCAACAGACTGCAAGGCAGGTGACCTTCACAAAGTTGGTGGGCTTTACCTTAATTAGATGGGGACCTCAGTAGGAAAAAGACTGAATTTCCTGGAGGAAGAGGGAATTTAGCCAATGGACTTCCTTTGATCTCAAGCGAAAACATTTCCTGGAGTCTTCTGCTTGCTAGTCTACCCTGCAGTTTGGCCTTGTTGCATCCACAGTGGTGCAAGCAAGCTCCTCACATAAAAGCTCAGTCACTTTGCACCTCTCTCCATCTCTCTCCCTATGAGCTCTGTTCATGTTTCTCTGATGAACCCTGGCCAGTACACCCCCTGATCTCTCTCCATCTCTCTCCCTATGAGCCCTGTTCATGTTTCTCTGATGAACCCTGGCCAGTACACCCCCTGATCTCCATCCTGTAGTCTGTTCTCTATCTTCACCACCATTGATTCAGGCCACCAGACATTTGCAGCTGGTGAGTGAGTTAATTTCTCTTCAATCTCTGTTCTCCAGAGAAATCAGACTGATGTTTGTGGATCCTAGATCATGTCTCTCTCCTGATTAAAACTACTCAAAATGAACCCCATGTGTCCCACCCAGACCCCTGAGACCCCCCCTCCCAACTTATGGAAGGGAGACAGGGACTACAGGAGTGTGGATCTTATCCTAAAAGGGGTAGCCTCTTTGCCCCAAATCTCAGATATATATGGATATGATAATGGCCAGTATGGCCATCCTTCCTGTTTTCCTTCCTTCCTTCCTTCCTTCCTCCCTCCCTCCCTCCCTGCCTTACTCCCTCCCTCCCTCCTTCCCTCCCTCCCTTCCTTCCTTCCTTCCTTCCTTTCTCCCTTCTTTCCTTCCTTCTTTCCTTCCTTCCTTCCTTCCTTCCTTCCTTCCTTCCTTCCTTCCTTCCTTCCTTCCTTCCTGCTTTCCTTCTTTTCTGTTCTCTCCTCCTGTTCCTTTTCTATTCCTTCCTTCTTGCTTTCTTTTTTCCTTAAACTTCCTTTGTATCCAGGCTGTTCTTTAACTTAAGATCTCCTGCCTCCACCTCTTGACTTCTGGAACTCCCAGCATGTACCACCATACCTGACATATATAATTTCACATACCTATGGCAGACGTTCTGCATTGTTTCTGAAACTTCTTGCCAGGATTTGTATAAGGCTTCCTTAGACATTGCTTCTCCTTCAATCTTTCCAAAAGCCTCCCTCCCTGTGCTCTCGGCATTTGCACAGTCTACTTCTGGTGGCCCGGCAGTGATTCCTGTCCACCTCCACACCTTCACCCCTTGCTGTTCCTGCTGCTCCTCTTCCACCCTTCCCAGCCCTTCCCAGTGTCTTTTTTTCCCCATATCACAAATTCCAAGAAGCCTCTCTGGATCTCCCCCTGCCACCATCAGCATCGGAGTGCGGTCACCTCTCCTTTGAGGCTGCGGGGGACTCCCTAGGACAACACAGCAGCGTTTCCATTGCCGCTGTGCACAGGCTGTGGATTGATGGACTGCTGGAGCACCGGGCCCTTTCTGAGCTCAGTGCAGGCACAAGCCAGCAAAGTGGCTGAGCCTGGTTCATGGAGCTCTGTCCAGGGTGCTGACCACCTGGCCTGCCTGGCTCCACTCCCGTCCCGTCCCTATTCCCTCAGGGGCTCAAGGAGCATCCACTGTGGGGCTGAGACCTGGAGGCAAGGGTGGGAGGCGGTCTTCCTGCCTCCTCTGAGTTCCTGTGCTCGGCGATCACTCAAGCCGTCTCAGGGAAGTCTCTGTCTTCACTCTGGATCTCAGCAGCACCTCTGCAAAATGACCTCATGGCAGACTGAGTTTCTTAGTACCTGTCCTGAGACCCAGCGGTGTCCCGTACCCCATCTTGACCAGTACTGGCTCTATCTGTATTCCACTCTGAGCCTGACACGCTTCACCCCCTGTGTAGACATAAGATTTAAATCTCCACCCCAAGAATGCTGAGAAAATGTCCCTCAATACTCTCTCCCCATCCCTCTCTGTTTCTGTTTCTGTGTCAGTCAGTCAGTCTGTCAGTCTGTCTGTCTGTCTGTCTGTCTGTCTGTCTGTCTGTCTGTCTGTCTGTCTGTCTCTCTCTCTCTCTCTCTCTCTCTCTCTCTCTCTCTCTCTCTCTCTCTCTCTCTCTCTCTCTCTCTCTCTCTCTCTCTCTCTCTCTCTCATAATGGCAGAAACTCTTTGAATGGGAAAAACACCCAAGTTAAAAGCACAGACCTTTTATTTTCTCCCACTGGTTAAATGCTGGCTTTATAAATGACTAGATAAATACAAACTCTTCCAAGCCACCAATGGGCTTGGGTCTTAGTTTCCTCTTCTAGAAAATAGGAGTTTGAATACATTCCCCACAGGAGTATTGAGAAATTGGAGCTAATGTGTTTAAAAGCACTTACTGCAAAAGCTTTAAAATCATTTCCTTAGTATTAATAAATCACAATGCAGTAATTGTCCCAGCTGGAGCTCAGTCTCTCTCTCTGTTTCTCTCTCTTTGTGTGTATATTTTCTGTCTCTAGCTGTCTCTCCCTGTTTCTCTCTCTGCCTCTCTGCGTCTGTCTTTGTCTCTCCATCTCTGTCTCTCTCTGTCTTCCTGTCTCTTCCTCACTCCCTCTCTCCAGCTCTCTCTCTATGTCTTTGTCTGATTCTCTCTCTCACTCTCTCTCTCTGGAACATTCTCTACCTTCTCCTACTCTCTCCTGGCAGATGCTACTGTTGCTAATAAATTCTGCCTGTGATATCACAGTTCATCATCTCAGCAGCTGGCTCTGACTGGAGCTAAGGCAGGCACACGTGAATCCGAGAGGCCGAGAGGAAGAGGGGGTTGAAGGAAGCGGCTCCACCTGTCACAGTGACAAGGAACAGAAAGGAGAGAGACGGGGGAGGGGGAGGAGGAGAGGGGATGGGGAGACAGGGTGGCTTCTAAGAAGGGGGATGGTTGCTTCCATGTGGGTAAGATCAACACTTCTGCCTGTGTTCCCCCAGACTCTGGGGTGGATGCAATGCCTTTGGGAGGGAGGGGCCCAACCACTGGGGAACTCAGAAAGCCAGAGAGAGAGAGAGAGTATGAGAGAGAGAGATCTGCCATCTGGTTGGTATTCAGGCTGAAGGAGAAGGGAAAGAAGAATGGAAGAAGCATGATCAGAAGCAGACATTCCAAATCTTGCACAATGTAGAAGTAATTGCATAAAAATGTGTTGGATATGGGAACGAGGTCAGCTCTACAGAAGGACACCCAAAGCTATTGAAAGTATAATCCCTCCTGGCTGGCTCCTTCCAGCTCCCCACATGTAAAGCCCAACCCCACCCCCTCCACAAATGGCATTGCTCTGCGAGGTTCATTGTCAGGGGCTCTTATGACCATCACAGTGAAGTTATAGGAAGACAGCTGTGGTGTCCCCAGGCGATATAATTTTGCAGGTCTTCTATCACTGAGTGGTGGGTGGTTACACGCACATGTTACATTACACGTTACAAGTAGTGATGACCTGAGCATTGGTGGCTCCTGCTCATAATTCTAGTTTCCCAGGGGGGCAGGGATCTGGAGGATCGAGGCTGGAGGTTCAGTCTAGGCAGAAAAACCCATAAGGCTCTATCTCTAACCAGCCAAAAGAGACAGGCTAGTTCAAGTGGTAGAGCACCAGCCAAGCACGCAAGCGGAGTGAGGATGGGGCTCTGGATTCAAACCCAAGAACCAGCAAAACAAAACAGAATACCCCCCAAACAGAAATAGATATGGGATAGCTTATTGAGTGATTACTAAGTGAAAAATTCTAGGTCTGTATTCCCATGCAATTTTCTCAACAGCCTAGTGGAGATCCTCTATCACATTCTTTTTTTTTGGGGGGGGTGGGTCTGGTCATGGGGCCTGAACTCTGGGCCTGGGTGCTGTCCCTCAGCTCTTCAGCTCAAGGCTAGCGCTCTACCACTAGAGCCACAGTGCCACTTCTGGCTTTTTTCTTTTTGCTTATGGGGTGCTGAGGAATCGAACCCAGGGCCTCATGCATGCAAGGCAAGCGCTCTACCACTGAGCCACCTTTCCAGCCCCTCTATCACATTCTTCACCTGACAATAAAACTAGCTATTCAGGAGACTGAGATCTGAAGATCATGGCTGGAAGGCAGCCCAAGCAAGAAAGTCTATGAGACTCATCTCTGATCACTAATGCTGAAAGTGGAGCTGCTGCTCAAGTGGTGCAGCACTAGCCTTGAGGGGAAACAAATGCTCAGGGATAGCACCTAGGTCCTGAGTTCAAGCCCTGAAACTGGCTGAGACAGAGAGACACAGAGAGAGAGACAGAGACACAGAGACAGAGACAGAGGGAGGGAGGGAGGGAGAGGGAGAGAGAGAAAGCACTCCTTTATAAAAGTGAGGGAAGGGATGGGGTGGGAGGGATTGGATTGTGAATCAGAAACTCAGTCATAAGAAACAGAGAAGCCACATTTTGAGCATTGGTGGCTCCTGCTCACAATCCTAGTTTCCCAGGGGGCTGGGATCTGGAGGATCGAGGCTGGAGGTCAGATTGAGAGTCTTTATTGGAGAGGCGGTGACTACGGATGGACTCCTGTCACAAAGACCCGCAGCCCCTCCAATACGCTTGACACGGTTAGAAAACTGAGCCACGAGGACAGGAAAGGAAGAGCAGGAAAACAATACCAACAAACCGGATCAAATCCCATGGAGAGAACACCATGTGACTAGAGAGTCAGGAGACACAAGACCTGGGGTAATGGCGTCTGAGCTGGTCTGGGCCTAACTAGGGGCACAGGCACAGGAAACTCCGAGAGTCTCATGGGTTTAAGGCCCAGGACTGACAGGTCCAGTAACCTATCATCCCCGCCCCTGCCTCTAGGGATTCAGCCTGGGGGTGGAACTTCCCTGCCTCTATCATGGCGCCAGTTAAGCCCAGTTTCTTATTATCCATCATGTAGCCAAGATGGTGGCGGTTAGACCCAGCCTCCCTATTTCAGGATGAGTGGGAATGTTGGAAAGGGTGGCATGGATCTAGATGCGTCGTATCATAAACTGCTTTGTGAACTGGCAACTCCTTTGTAACAACTCCTTAAAGATAATGAAATTTCCAAAGCACAAAACACTGAACTATCTTCTAGAAGCTCAGGGGTAGCCTGAAGTTGAAAGCCAGGATAACTAAGAGCCAAATCCAACCTCCTCCCCCCCCCCACCCCCAAATTGATGGAGATTCATTCTTCAGTGACTTCTTAAAAACAAGGCTGGGGGAGCGGAGCTCTTCATGGATTAATAGCCACATTGCCTAAGGCCTCTCTGACTCTGTCTTAGCTACCAAAAAATTGCAACTCTGGGAACACAGCAGAGACTTAAAGGGTTGATATGGCAACACAGGATCAAACAAGGCAGGCCCCAGAATCAGGACCCCAACTCTCTTCGCCATGTTCAATTTTATTTTTCTATTCCACTCAGCTGCTTGCCAATTCCCTTGTCTTCATATTCAAAAAGGCTATTAACCTAGTACATCCCTACCACCTGAGGCCGGTAGAGCAGATGCAAATAGACTCACCAGCTTTGTAAATAAGAACTCTGCCAGCGCCTGAACTCATCTGTCCTGGGAAATGCTACCCCTTGTCCTTCAAAAAGAGAATAAATGACTTGGCTTTCCTGGAGGAAGCAGAGGCTGAGGATGTAATGGCTGATGTCTGGCCCTGTGTGATCCTTCCCCCTTTGATTTCCTATCCCTCCTCTGTAAAGGGAGAAGGATGGACCAGCTAGTTCCAACAGCCTCTCAACCATGATCCTCACATCGGAGCCTCCCAAGTAGCTAAGATTCCAGGTATGAACCACCAAGTGCCCAGCTTTCAATGAGGAAACATCAGAGCGAGAATACTGAGCTAATTGAAATACAAATTCTGCCATTTTCTTAATAATGTTGGGTGGCCTCCACCACTCTAATTACCTGCCCAGCCTCAATTCTTTGTTTCAAGAGACCCAAAGCTTATAGCCAGTGACCCAAAACTTGGAGGTGAAAGCAAGGAACTCCAAAAAGCAGTCACCCCTTTAATTTATCCCCTTCCCAGCCAGCCATTGTTGGGGGGTACTTAGCATGCCCATCACCTGAAGGCCATTCTCCTCCTAGTAAGAAACCCCAGTGGTGATTTAATTAAGCCTACATAAAAATGCTAAATGGGTTTCATCCAGGATGGGATTTGCTGATTTGTCTGTGTTAAAATAAATTCTGTGTTCTGTTCTAATTGAATAGATTGAACACAGACTGTATTTGTTCTTGTCCTGTAGCACTTTCCTGGGAGCGATAAATTGGAAATGTTATCTGGCTGGATACACCAGTTGCTTTGCTGAGAAAATCGTTCTGCAAGCGATTGAGAAAAGGAAAGAGCTAGAAATATTTTGGTGTCCAAAGTCACATGTCACAAACCAAGGAGATCTAAGATGTATGTGTTTGGGGATGCTATCTATTATATGTAATGCTGTGTGTGTGTGTGTGTGTGTGTGTGTGTGTGTGTGTGTGTGTGTGTGCGTGTGTGTGTGCGTGTGTGCTTAAACTCAAGGCCTGGGCACTGTCCCTGAACTTTCTTGCTCAAGGCTAGCTCTCTACCACTTGAGCCACTGGCTCTACTTCCAGCTTTTTTGATGGTTAAATGGAGATAAAGAGTCTCACAGGCTTTCCTACTCAGATTTGGATGATCATCAGATCTCAGCCTCCTGAGTAATTAGGCTTACAGGGGTGAGTCACTGGCACCTGGTACCTGTTATGCTTAATGACCACTGTTAACAGAGATATGACACTAACACTAGCAAACCTTCTCGCCATAGGTGTGCAGTAATCTATATATTCCTTGTGTGGGAATCGGAACTAAGAAAGAAACTACAGAGCTGGGCGCCAGTGGCTCACGCTTGTAATCCTTAGCAACTCAGGAGGCTGAGATCTGAAGATTGTGGTTCCAAGCCAGTCAGGGCAGAAAGATCCCTGTGAGACTCTTATCTACAATTAACCATTCAAAAACCAGAAGTGGTGCTGTGGCTCTAAGTGGTAGAGCACTAGCCTTGAGCAAATGAGCTCAGGGAAAGTACTTAAGCCCTGAATTCAAGCCTCATGACAGACCAAAAAAAAATAAAAGGTAGATGGAAAGAAAGAAAAAGAGAGAAGGAAGGAAGGAAGGAAGGAAGGAAGGAAGGAAGGAAGGAAGGAAGGGAAGGAAGGAGGGAGGGAAGGGGAGGGAAGGAAGGAAGAAAGGAAGGAAGGAAGGAAACTACAACTTGCAAAGAAGCTACAAGCATGAAGACAGGAATGCACAGCCAAACAGCATGACAAAGGAAATTCTGCCTCAACCCATTGTCATTGTCCCAACAGAACACTATGCTGTAAAGGTTCCAAAAAAAATGTGTGTATGTGGCAGGAGGGGGTGGGGGGGGTTGAAGTCTGTTGTGAAGTTAAAAGAAAGCAGAAACATACACCACAATTGTATTTTGTTCCCCTTAATAAATAGCATGAAATATCCAGAAGAGAAGAGTGGGAGTCAGGAAGATAGGCTCTTTGTATACCCTTGATAGTAGGCCTTTGACAGAAGTATAGCTAGCAAAGATTTTAACTTAGTAACTATGTCCGCTGCTGTGCAGAAACTTTTTACCTTGATATAATCCCCTTTGCCGATTCTCTCTTTTTATTTTCGGAGTCCCTGGAATTCTCAGGAAGTTCCTGTCTGTGCTAACATTTCTAATGTTTCTAATGTTTCCCTTAATGTTCCTGTAGTAGTTTCAAGGTTTCTGGTCTGATGTTGAGGTCTTTGATCCATTTTCAGTTTTCTGTACTTGGATGTCCAGTTTTCCCGACACCATTTGTTCAAGAGGCTATCTTGTATTTCCAACATATACTTTTGGCTCCCTTGTCAAATATTAGATAGCTGTAAGTACCTGTGCTTGCTTACTTCTGTGTCTTCTAGCATGTTCCATCGGCCTGCAGGTCTGTTCACGTGCCAGTACCAAGCTGTTTTTGTTATTGTAGCTCTGTAGTCATTTTGGTAGTCTGAAATTATGATACTTCTAGCAGTGTTGGTTGTTTTTTTGTTTTTTTGTTTTTTTTGCTACCCTCCCCATTGCTTGGACTATTTTGGGCCTTTTGTGGTTCCACATACATTTTTGGATTGTGAAGAATGGCATTGGTATATTGATGAATATTGCATTGAATTGGTAAATTTCCACTGGGACTATGGTTATTTTCACTGTGTACATTCTGCTAATCCATGAGCAGGAGAGGCCTTCCAACCTCCTAGTGTCTTTGGTTTTTCTTCATACTTTCACAGTTTTGTTGTATTGGTCCTTTACTTCATTAGTTTTGTTTATTGCTAGATTGTATTATGTATATATATATATATATATATATATATATATATATATATATATAGTATTTTATTTACTATATATGCATTTTATTTACTATATATATGCACACACATTTATTTACTATATATATATAGCAAATATATATACATTTCTTGATTTCCATCTCTATCTGTCCAGTGTTGTTACACAGGAAAGCTGCTGATTGTTATGACTTGATTTTTATATCCAGAAACTTAGCCAAAGTTAATAATAGATATTTTAAGAGAAAACCCTCAATTAAAACAAGATTAAAAGCCAAGCACTGGTGGCTCACACCTATCATCCTAGCTATTCAGGAGGCTGAGATCTAAGGATTGTGATTCAAAGCCAGTCTGGACAGAAAGTCTGAGACTCTTATCTCCAAGGAACCACCAGAAAACCAGAAGTGGCATTGTGGCTCAAAGTGGGAGAATGCTGACCTTGAGCAAAAAACTCAGGGATACTGGGTCGACAAGACAAACAAGATGAGGCAGAAAAAATGCAAATCCAATGAGAGCAAAAAGGTTCCCAATATAGTAGATATATTAATTAAACTGTCATGCTTACTTTAATTGTAAATGGATTAAATATACCCACTAAAAAATAAAGATTTGTACTTATATGTTTTCTATAAGAAACACAGTTTAGATCTAAATACATAGATTAAGAATTAACTCCCCCAAAAACAAACCTGGGAAAGCTATAGTATTTTCAGCCAAAGCAGACTTTAGAATGAAACAATTGAAAAGATAAAAGAGCATAAAGGAACAAAATCTCCAAGAAGGCATCTCAGTCTTTAACCTGTATGTACCTACCAACAATGTCAAATGGCATAAAGCAAAAATAGACAGAATGTGCAGGAGAAATGAATGAAGCTACTGTTTTAATTAGACATGTCAACATGTACCAATCAGTAATTGACAAATTTCATGAGGCAGAAAAGCAGTTGAGCTGAATCATACCATCATTTAACTGAATATAATTGATATTTGTAGAATACCTCATGCAACTGGACACAACACACCTTTCTCCCAAGCTCACATGGAAAACTTGTGAAATGAGAAAATCCTGAGCCATGAAATGCACCTGAACAAAATTAAAAGAGTAGAAGTCACATCAAGTGCATACCCCAACCACAATGGAATTAAAACTAGAAATCAGGGACAGAAAGGTAGCTGTAAAAATTTTCAGGAACTCAAATAACACACTTAACACATAGGTTAAAGAAGGTATCTCAAGAGACAATTTAGAAAATATTTTAAACTAAATGAAAATGAAAATACAAACTAGCAAAAATGGAAAAGTGTATTTGTAAGGAAATAAATAGCATTCAACATATATTTTATTTATTTATTTTATTTTATTTATTTATTTATTTTTGGGTCCGGTCGTGGGGCCTGAACTCTGGGCCTGGGTGCTGTCCCTCAGCTCTTCAGCTCAAGGCTAGCGCTCTACCACTAGAGCCACAGCGCCACTTCCGGCTTTTTTCTTTTTGCTTATGTGGTGCTGAGGAATAGAACCCAGGGCCTCAGGCATGCAAGGCAAGCGCTCTACCACTGAGCCACCTTCCCAGCCCTCAACATATATTTTATAGAGAATATATTAGCATTCACTGGCATACATGCATGTGTATATATAATACATATGCAAATATTGTGTATGCATAATATGTAACATGCTTGCATATGATACATGTATACATATAATATACATATATAGTATATACATGTTATGAAGTATGTATTACATTATTATTTTTGTTTAAGCAATGATCTTCTAAGAGACCTCAATATAAGTCACATATCCAACAACTGCAAAAAAAAGGATTAAAAAATCAATAACCTAAGCTTTCCCCTTGGGAAGCCAAATAACGAAAAACAATATAAAATAAACAAACACAGGATACTAATCATAAAAGTCAAAATGGAAATCAATAAAATTCAAAACCTTGAAATGAATAAGGAGAATCAATAAAACTGAGATGAAATACATCAGGTCCTTGCCATACAAACTACAAAGGTCATACCCTCAAGGGGCTACTTCTTTTAGCCAAACCCCACTTCTGAACATCTTCAGCACCACCTCAGAATGCTGGCATACTGAGAATCCATCTGTGGATTGATCCATTCCATTAATTAGATCTCAGCCCTCGTGATCCAGTCACCTCCCAATGGTGAAATCCACCAGCTTAGAACCAAGATTTCAACACTTGAACCCTTTGCAGGGGAGAAGCCATTCTCTCATTTCACTACTAACATCCTATTCTGTAGAACCTAGCTGTCTTCTCATTTTCTTTTTGCCAATGCACTTGCTAGTTTGTCTAAGGTCTTTGTCATCAATTTCCAAAATTCTGTTTCTTCCAACACTTCCCAGCCATAATGTGGATCCTCAAAAATCTACACAGAGATGTTTATGGTGCCTTGATTTATAATAGTCCAAGTCTGGAAGCCACTGAGACTCTCTCTAATGAGTGAATGAATAATCTTTGGTAGAGCCATACAATGGATCAAAGTCAGTAAGTGAATGAAGAAAGCTTAAGTGCATTTTTCTCAGTGAAAGAAACTCATCTGAAAGGAATAGATGCAATTCCAACTATCTGACAGTTTTTAAGAACCAGTACTATAGAAAGTAAAAAAAAAAATCCTGACTTAGAAAAGAAGAAATAAATAAATGAATAAGAGATTATGTGTATATATATATATATATGGATGTGTGTGTGTAGTCAGTCATGGGTTTTGTTTGGTTTTTTTTGTTGGTCATGGGTCTTGAACTCTGGGCCTGAGCACTGTCCCTCAGCTCTTCAGCTCAAGACTAGCACTCTACCACTTGAGTCACAGAGCCACTTCTTGTTTTCTGGTGATTCATTGGAGATAAGAGTCTCACAGACTTTCCTGCCTGAGCCGGCTTTGAAC